>NC_064633.1:145842729-146145760 GCF_023864275.1 Schistocerca cancellata
AACACCCTTCGAACTTAATTTTTTGCACTGAAGGTAGGTAATGATTGAATCATTGCCTAAGTTAGTCAAAAATTATTCCTTTATCTAAATTTTGTTGCCTACTGTTCAGCCATGTTATTCTGGTTCTATGCTAGTTTGTATTACTAAATTATATTTTTATATTCTTCCACACTATTCTCAAAAATATGTTTATATTGACAAGAGAATATTTTTATGCTATTATTATTATTATTATTATTATTATTAATTTTTAATTATTTTCTTTCTTTATTTAAGTGTGAAGTTTGTTTTTTAAGAAGTTTGTTATCTAACGTGAGGAGTCTTTCACATCGATTTTCTTAGAAATATTTTTTTATAAATGTAGTAATTAAGTAAAATCTTTTCCTAACACATTTTCTAAATATCATGTACAAGTAAAATGTTTTTGTTTCTAGACACTCATTTCAACATTGTTACACTAACAAATAAGAATTGTTTCCAAGAATTGCTTTGACAAAGAAATATACATACACAAGTATTGAGATATTATCCTAACAAATGGTACAAATGTTAAAAAAAAAGGGAAAACGTCCAACAAGATAATTTTTTTATTCTTTGTTTTTAATAAGGAGAAAATAAGTAATATATAGTTATTCTTTTATGTTTATGAGGAGAAAATAAGTGGCATATAGTTTTAGTGTTTATTATGCCTTACTTTTATTCTTTATATACTGCCCATTTCTGAACTAATGACTTATTTTTATCGATAATCTATTTTTTACTTAAGTCCATAGTCAATGACTTATTTTGTAGTTTATTAGCTGTCTGATGTGCTTAACTTATTTAGTTTTTCACCAATTTCTTTTGCACAACTCCTACATCACGTAATTTGATTTCACACATTCACACAATCCTATGAATGTTTATGCACAAGGTTGGCGAATGTTTTTGCACAAAGGTGATGGACTTGAGTGAGATGGATGTGGGCAAGTATTTGATGTACAGCTTCGTTCGTCGTTCCTTGTTGGCTTTGCAAGTGTGTGTTGTTGTGGAGGTCCCATAATGGAATGGAGCTGTGAGTGCAGAATCTCATGGTTTACTGGCTTTGTATGCGTGAAAGTCATCGTTATGTGCCGCTGAAAGTGGTCGTTTTTCGTTGTAATACTTCGCAGACGACTAATTTACAATAGGATAGGGATTTGGGAAGGTATGTCGTCTATTCTTCACCCATCTTCTTTCTTGGTCTCAATCTTGCGAATCTTCAACTTCTTCCTGCTTTTTTTCTGCTTCTTACTTGCTTCTTGGTTATTCTCTGGGCAGGATATGGAAATATTTATCGATTACTAGTCACTTTGAAGTTCTCCTCTTAGCAACAGCTCGATAAATTGTTTGGGCATGTCATTTTTACTTTGTGCAAGTTTTCTTCAGTTTCGTGCATCAGCGTGTTGTTTAATAGCAGTAGCGTGACTTTTACACATATTTTTTTGCCAGTGGTGGCTTGCCCAAGCAGTCTTCTCATCGGGCCGTTTTCTGCTCACTCCGCTGAGTCGGGGCATTCCAAGACCCTCTTGGCCTTCCATGTTCCGCCACTCTGTGGTTCTGTGTTCTGTCCCAGCAGGGTTCCGCCACCCTGTGGTTCAGCAGATTTACTGCCCACTTCGGCTACAAGGGCCCTCTGTTGGTCTCGCTGTCCTTTCCCTTCTCTTGACGCTTCTGCCTTGTAGGAATCGTGTCTTGCTAATTGCGTCCTTTTCTTTCTTGGTACTTCTCGCGTTGCAACTTGTGGGTCATTGCATCTGGTCTTTGCTGGAGTTTTTACAATGGTTCTTGCAAGAAGTTTTCTTATAATCATCTAACATATGTCTCATACCTACATTGTTTTACACCTTCTTAAAAAGCTTTACAAATTTCGGCGCCCTTTCCATGTTACAATTCTAAGATATTTTGAGTCTTAACTTCTACAAGAATCCTCAAATTCGTTTATTTTTGTGTAGTGTCATGGTGTATAGCATTTCAGTATTTCATGCTGTTAGACTATCTGCATTATCCATTCACCTTAATCTATGGTACTATTGGTGTTATTCTTTTTGTTTTTATTGACACTACTTTCTTTTTCCCACCTTCCTCTCTCTTCATTCTTCCTTTTCCTGACGATCTTATCTGCAACATAATCTTGAAATATTGTGCTGATTATTTACCAGTAATAAAATTAATCTTCAAACTTTTTGATATGGCTCACATGGTGAAGTCCTAAGGTTTTGCCTGTTTTTGGGTTCATTATTTCCACAGCATTATCATGAGCAATTCGGCTAATTATGACAGGTCCTTTGTTTGCAGTGTAAAACTTATGTATTTTGTGTTTCTGTTTGCTGGAGAGATGGTGTGTTTTTACAAATACTTTCTGGCCTACTGAGAATGTTCTTTTAATTGCTTTTCTGTCTCCTCTTTCATTTCTTTTAATGGCTGTCTTTCTGATGTTGGAGAGTGCTGTTGCTATGACTTGTTTGTGCTGTCTATGTGGTGCAATAGGAAATCTAACATTTTCTCTGGTTATGTTTGGGGGTTCAATATTTTTAAGTACAGAAACTGGAGGAAGTAGTGTAGTGCTATGTGGCATTTCATTTATTACTTCTTGAAAATCTTTAAGGTATGTATCCCAAGTCTTGTGTCTTTTGCCTGCATATAATCGGCATGAAGTGCCTATGTCCTTCATAGATCGTTCTGCTGGATTTATGCTAGGTTTGTACTTAGATATGTAGATGGGTTTTATTTTGTGTTGTTTTAACGTGTTCTGCCATTGCACTGATTTGTATTGTGGGCCATTATCCGAAATTATTCGTTCCACTCGACCTACTTGTCTAAGAAAATCTTGTCTAAATGCTTTGCTTATAGTAAGACTTGTTGCCCGTTTTAATGGTGTCAAGGTAACATATTTAGAAGTAAGTTCCAAAACGACAAATATGAAAATATATCCATTTTTTGTGCATGGGAGGGGCCCCATCAAATCTGTTGCAGCTATTTGTTTTAATTTTGTAGGGAATATTGGAAACATAGGTGGTTTGGTTTGGAAAGTGACGTGTTTAGCCCTCATACTTTTTTGCATTGAACTAATACTGTTCTAATTCGTCTTTCCGTATTAGGAAAACGACTTGTTTGTTTTATTTTTAAAAAGCATTTCTTTGGTCAAAAGTGGCCATTACTTAAATGTGTATACCATATGTACTTATTAATTAGTTCATCTGGGATATAAATTAACCATTATTCGTTGCAACATTTCGTCTAAAAAATAAAACATTTTTTACGAGATAGTGCTGTCGAATGTCTGGAGAATCCTTACTTCTCCACTTGTGTTTGATTCCTAGTATTTCGGGATCCTTGTCCTGTTCTTTTCCTATGTTTTTCAATGCTGTCGTAATGTAGTTTTCGAAAGGTACTTGTTTCATATAGTACGTTGTAAACTGGTCTTCTGCTGCTTCCAAACCTATGTTATTGGATGCACCCTGTGGAAATCGTGATAAAGCATCTGCTCTAATACATTCGCTGGTCCTGGTATGTGTGTAATGATGAAGTCAAATTCTTGTAGTATTAACATCCATCTGGCTAACCTCCCATGAGTTAGTTTGGCCGATAATAGAAATTCTAATGCTGTGTGGTCAGTGTATACTTTTCTTTTTCTTCCGAATAGGAAGTATCGAAAACGTTGGAAGCCCCATACAATGGCCAATGCTTCCAGCTCCGTGACTGAATAGTTTTTCTCGCTTTTTGTGAGTACCTGACTGGCAAATGCAATTGTTCTATATGATCTTAGCCCTGCCTGTTCGTATTCTTGGAATAAAACAACTCCTAAACCTGTTTTCGCGCTATCAGTGGCCATACAAAAATTTTGTGTTATCCTCATTATGGTGCGTTATCTGTCCTATTTCTCGCGATACTGCATCGTCTGTTGTACTGTCCTCTATTCTCTGTCCATCTTCATGTTGGGCCTCTACCTCAATTCGGTCAATCTGCCATTGCTAATCTTTCCAAATCCCTTATTTTCTGTTTTAAAAGCAATTCACGCGCCGTACTTCGAGTCAAGATGCGCTCATACGATCTCTCGCGTTTCATAAACTTTTTGCACATACGACTTGACAAACCATTCACTTACTTGTTGGGTCAGAACCAACTTGTCAATGATGTATCTGCCACCTGTGCGCTTGCATTGGAGAGAAAACTTAATTCTGACAATATTAAAATTCATAACTTAATTATGCTATTGTCTCTGCTAGAATGTCTCACGTTCTATTGAATACTTTCTTACTATCTATCGCTGCAGCTACTGTTTTCGACTATTTATAACTTTAGGAAAAAAATTTGTTACAAAAATTTTTCAACAAGATATTTTTCTGACCTAGTTAGGCATGTGGTCGACCTTCAATCATGGTATTTCACCATCCTGGCAGGGTCGCCATTCTCTAACATTCTGCATGGTGTCTGTTGTTGTATGTCGTGTCTCCCTACCACTTTCGCGCAACGACACTCTGAGCGATTTTTTTAGGGAATTGACGAGTTTGAACCTGGGACCTTTTGCTGGTAAGGAGACGTCAGACCAATGACACTAGCGATGATATAACAAAATACTTAATGATTTCAGTGTCAGCTCCACTGCACTCCGTCAAAGAATCTTAATACTAACTAAATTTAGTGGAAGGGATTCAAGGCTTTCCTATTTTTAGTTAGCTGGTAAAATAACGTCGAAAAAGCAGTTAAGTGTACCATTGGAAATTTTAGTTTACTCACAAAAGATTGTTTATAAATTGCACTATTGATAAAAGGAAATGTTTTAATACAGGGTGATAAAAACTAACTGCGTTCAACAAAAATGTGAACGAATATTCCCTGAATGGGTTTCCAAGTTCTACAATGGATCGAAGGATGACCTATGCCATATCACATCTATAATATATGTTTAAATTAAATTTCACACATGAGAAAACTGTCAAAATGGTCTACAGTGACCCTCAATTATCTTTAATTACTTATCTAACTTGTTGTAAATTACAGTGGCTGATGTGGTTTCTCAATAATGATATAACAGAAAAGTCATTGCCTTTCAAATTTTAACTTACGTAGCAAAATTTGAACACCATGAGCTTCAATTGTCGATCGACACTAGTATTACGTAAAAAGGGGATGTAACAAATGAGACTTCTGCAGTTCTGTGTAAAGCCTTATGCGCTCAAAACTGCGGCATCGCGTGCGTTCATTACCTTGTCGGTGTTCATCAGGGGGTGGCGGCCGGCGCAGCTCCATACACCACGCCGTCTCGGAAGCAACTTGCCCTTAACTTCTCCTTACTACAATTCACCGAAGTTGGTTAAAAAAAAAAACTATCTGGCTGTGTTTTCATCAGATCAGTCAGGGTCTCAATGTTAACCTTAAGCTCCGCCTACAAAAATTCTGTCTATCCAATGAGAAGCGTTATACTTTTCGTGGTGGGGCAATGTTTTTAAAGTTTGCAACGTAACAGAGACGTGAAAAATTCTCACGCTAAAACTTGCAGCTGGTGTGGCCCTTTTAGTGTTATCGTAAGATCTATACTGTTTTTCTGGAGGGCTCTAGCTTTTAACATTGGCTGGGGGGTGGTCCTGGTGGTTAGCTGGCGATGTGCGTGTCAGTCCCTTATCGTAGGGCCTTCTAGCTTAACATGGTTCTGCTCTCTGCTTCTGTTCTCGTTTCTCCCCTCGGAACTGCGTCTGTCTCACGGTGGGAAGGTATGACATGCATTTGGGCATTCTTGTGTTAGTCTGTGGTATTCCATTTGCTCACTAGATACTCGCATTACTTTGGTTAATTTAATGTGACGATTTATTCGGAGCTGTGTGACATACTACTGGATTTGCTTATCATGTCAGGGTTTTCATGGATGGTGTTGGATTAGCCTGACACATTACAGTTAATGATGCACCAGATGCGGCAAGTGCAGGCAGGCATGGGCCAGATATTGCGGTTAAAATTATATTTCGTTGTGAGGTATGCTTTCATGCTGTAAGTAGGCTGTTTATGTTTTCTTATTGGCAACGTTACGTAGCGCTCTATATGAAAATCACTGGCTGTGCTGTGTGCAGTCTGTGGCTAGTTTGCATTGTTGTCTGCCATTGTAGTGTTGGGCAGCGGCAGCTGGATGCGAACAGCGCGTAGCGTTGCGCAGTTGGAGGTGAGCCGCCAGCAGTGGTGGATGTGGGGAGAGAGATGGCGGAGTTTTGAAATTGAACTGCTATATATATATTATGATTATTAAGGTAAATACAGTGTTTGTTATCTATTAAAATCTTTCATTTGCTAACTATCCCTATCAGTAGTTAGTGACTTCCGTAGTTTGAATCTTTTATTTAGCTGGCAGTAGTGGCGCTCGCTGTATTGCAGTAGGCTCGCTCTATTGCAGTAGTTCGAGTAACGAAGATTTTTGGTGAGGTAAGTGATTTGTGAAACGTATAGGTTAATGTTAGTCAGGGCCATTCCTTTGTAGGGATTTCTGAAAGTCAGATTGCGTTGGGCTAAAAAAATATTGTGTGTCAGTTTAAGCACAGTCGTGCATAAATGTTCTAAGGGGACGTTACATAATGCTTAATATCATGTATCATAGTTTGGGTGTGTCCGAAAATCTACTCCTCACCACCGAGGTACTGAAGAACTACAAAACATGCGTCACTTTAGTACTGATTCTTAATATAAAGCGGCGTAATGTGGGACTCGGCATTCAACTTAAATCGAGCACTTAGTAAACCCTTACTACAAAAAATTAAAAAAATTGCGAAGGAACTGTGTAACTGTATCCTAAGTAACGTAGTAATTCAGTAAAACTTGAATCTTCTGCATCAGAAAAGGTTGTAGATATTTCAGAATCAGTTTTAGGATTAAATCTTTTTTTTAGTACCATGTCCATAGGTAATACTTCAAAGCATGAGAGTCTTGTCCGCCACGACTTTTCATAGACGGGCTTTCAGTCTGCACAACACACGGATTGGTATCACTTACCTGGGCACTTTCACAGTGTTGAGTTGAAGACGGCCGGCCGTTGTGGCCGAACGGTTCTAGGCGCTTCAGTCCGGAACCGCGCTGTTGTTACGGTCGCAGTTTCGAATCCTGCCTCGGGCATGGATATGTGTGATGTCCTTAGTGTGATGTCACGAGTCATACGACCACACCGCCGCCTGAGAGATGGATCCGCCGGATGCGATTCTCTCGATAAACGGAACAGAAGAAGGGCTGTGCTAGCTAAAGAGTACACAACCACTTAAGGGGAGTAGCGCAGTTGTGGCAGTCTACAGTACGTAGCCGCGCTCAGTTGTCAGCCAGTGCCAATGTTAGTCATCGTCTGCAGCTCTGTCATTGCTGCCATCATGTCTTTGTAGCTCCGTTCCAAGTCAGTCTTCAAATTCACCGGACTGGACATTCAAGATTACGAGTGCTTAATTCGTGACTACAAGATTTGTGACTCGTAAATTATGTCATTCTACAGACGCTTAGTCTAGCCATGTCTTCTATAATTTCAACCAACTGATAATGGACTACAGCAAAGTTAAGTAATAAATACTTTCTTATTTTCTACTCCTGCTAATTAATTGTGTTTTCCTGTTGTAGCTACCGTAGCTGCCGAGCAGTCTTGGCATAGTAGAAAATACGTCTCCACCTCCTTGGCTACCTCATATTTGCAACCTCATGTTGATGGCCTCGATTATGGTGGAAGATGGAGAGCCATCACTTAGGTTAGTTAGGGCTAAGTAGTTCTAAGTCTACTTACTGACGACCTCAGATGTTAAGTCCTATTGTGCTTGGAGCCATTTTTGTACTTGAAGACGAGGGAAGGGAGACACGGTAGTGTAGGAAACTGTGGTAGATGTTGGGTCTCTGATGGAAATAAATTATGTTGGTTAGGGGTGGTAGGTCCAGAAATAGAAAATCCGGATTCGGCATTATATTTAGATGAATATTTTGCGACAAGCGTTGGACTACCTGTTTTAAATAGAAATAGAGTCAAATGTGTATTTTTAATCGTTACATGGATAACAAGTAGATAAAAAATGTAGGTTCAGGGACAATACGACAATTTTATAAAAATAAAAAAATCGCTCGTTATCACTCACGATTTTCTTATTTTTCACAAAATTGTCCTATTCCCCCAGAACCTACATTTTTTTATCTACTATCCCTTTTACCTAATGATAATAATATAATAATAACTATAATAAAAATCATCTATTTTGTATACATTTCCCATAGGCGAATGTAATGTAATTAAATAAATTAGAGAATTAACTATTATTTAAATTTTAAAAAAAGCATTTTTTATAACTTTCTTATTCTAAAAATTGTCCTATTTTTGACTTTTGTGAAAAACATGTTTTTTAATATTATACTAAAGAGTAAGTATATAAAAAGCTTTCTTTACAACTTTTCTTAGCCCCAAAATTTGTCCTATTTTTGACTTTTGTGAAAAATATGTTTTTTAAAAGTATACTAAACAGTATGTATATAAAAATCATTTTTAACAACTTTTTCTTAGTCGTAAAAATTGTCCTATTTTAGACTTTTGTGAAAAACGTGTTTTTAAAAATTATATTACTAATAAGTATACAAAAAAGAATTTTTACAACTTTTTCTTGCCCCAAAAATTGTCCTATTTTTGACTTTGGTGAAAGAAGTGTTTTTTAAAATCATTTTTAAAAAAGCGTGTTTTCGATCATTTTTGTAGCCCCAAAAATTGTCCTATTTTTGACTTCAGTGAAAAACATGTTTTTAAAATTATATTAAAGAATTAGTATATAAAATTATTTATTTTCAGTTTTAGCAGCTATAAGATTATTATGATCTGCTGTTTGTAAAAGTTTTTTGAAGGACAATTTATTTACAGTTCTACCACATTTACAAGTAACTTCAATTTTCTTACATTCTATACATACATAACAATGTCCACCTGTTCCATATTTATCTTTATAAAATTCCTCATATACATAAGAAAATCACGTCACTTTACTTTCAGATACCTAGTTTCAGCTACTTTTTATTTTTCTATTTTTTAACCTTTCCCACTTCTAGCTTCTTTTTGCAAAACTAATAAATTTTTTCCTCTATAAATGGAATCTGAAATTACAATGTGTGCTACAAATGAAAAGAAATATTCTTTAACAGAACTTTTGGGAAATAAAGTAAAACCAACTAATGAAAGATTTGGCTTATAGTTACTTACAGAAAATTGAAATAATAATAATTACAGTGAAACGAACACCCTTAGCTGCTTACAGGCGCTGACATACATCAATGGGGACGGATGAAAATGTGTGCCCCAACTGGGACTCGAACCCGGGATCTCCTGCTTACATGGCAGACGCTCTATCCATCTTTTTTTTTTAATCTAATTTTGTTCTATATTGTTCGTTGAATTTGTTCGTGGCGGACGTCCGATGACACTCGGTCAGGTTGTTTGTTGATCCGTTTACTCAGTTTTTTATTACAGAGGGTAGCTAAACCCTCTGACCGAACACGCTGAGCTACCGTGCCGGCATCAATCGGAGCCACCGAGGACACAGAGGATAGCACGACTGCAGGGATTTATCTCTGGCACGTCCCCCGCGAAACCCACATTTTCAACGTATTGTCCCGCGCTAAATTTGTAGTGCTCCCGCCCATTATACTCATTACTCGCGGCGCGTTGCCGATTCCCGTAAGAGTTCGGGCACTGTTTGTGCATTCGCACAGAAGAAGAAGGTGGTCAAGTGGCCGGTGAGCCTTAACTATATATTTACTAAGATGGTATCTGATCTTTCGGACATCGATGTTATCTGTTCTATCGGACATGTCCGAAAGGACAGATACCATCTTAGTGAAATAATAATAAATATTGGAGATATAATATACACAAATAAAGAACAAAAATTAGAAGGATTTAAACCAATTACAGAACCATTTTGAGATAATATTATGGTAATTAAAATAACAGATTTTATAGATTGCGAAGGAGAAATGAAAAATGGAAAATTTCTTGTAAAAAAGGAAGCATGTGGAAGTTTTAACAGTTTTTTAAGATCTAGGTTTTCTGCATTTAATTTAGCAAGAAATGGAGTTAAAGCAAAAATTCCGTATTTATTAGACTCCAATACACAAATAATTAAAGGTACTAAACAAATTATTAACAAATATATAAAAATTATAGAACAAAAGTATAAAAATACTGTTGTTATTCCTTACAAAAGAGAAACAGCAAATGTTAAACTCGATACACTTTTAAGAGAGTTACCAGAGATTATAGAAGAACTTAAAAAGGAACATTATTATTTATTAGATTTAGACATAAAGGAAGAAATGATCGAATACTTAACAAATAATTTTAATTTTAGAATGCAAGGAGAATATAAAGAAAATTCTAACGTAATAGTTAACAACTAATGTGAACGTGGAGGGTAGTGAGGTCCACGCTCAGTACATAGTCTTGTCAGACACGTTTAAGTTAATCCCCAGTGCTTTCGAGGGCTATAATGATGAACTTATGGAATGCGTGGACGAGTGTGACCCAGCACGAACTAAAGTCAAGTCATAGTCATAATGTGCTATTAAAATCTGTTAAAACTAGGATTGTAGGGGCAGCTCGAAGTTAACTATCGTAAGGGATTCGACGGCACTTTGGGCAGATTTTAGTAGAGAGCTATGAGTGAAAACGGACTTTGGATTACCACTCGCTTTTATTATTCTCCATTAGACAGAAAAGGGCCGAAAGCATGGCTGAATGGGCGAGTTGCGCTGATGAATTGCAGCATCAATTTCAAAAAGCTGACCAAGGAGTGATGAGGGTATCAGACGTTCCGGGAAAAACCATGTTCTAATTCGGAAGCTGTGTTCATACAGAGAACTGAAGATGAGAGGATTAAAACAGCTGTGAGAGCCAGAGGACAGGATTTAGCGTTAGCACAGGCACCAGATCTAGTATTAACACAAAAAGCATTCATCGTCTCTTGAAAAGAAAAGCGTTGTGAGTCCAGTGGTCCGAGGGATTACCATCATGAGAGGAATTACACGATGGAGAGACAAGTCGGGAAAACGGACACTACGCAGGCGAGTTGTTGTGAAGCAGAGAAACGAGCACCCCAACTGCTCCACTGCCGAGAAGGATAGGGGAAAACCTATGCAGAGGTCATCACAGAGATAGGGTGTCGTCGACACGATCTTCAGTGGCATCCATGGCCAAGTGAGCAGGCAAAACCTCTATATATATTGCGTTTGTAAATAACGAGGACACTTAGCACAACAGTGTAATGCCGATGCGAGGCTAGAGGCTCAGAAGCCGGGAAACGGAGGAACAGCATTAGTATGCAGTTGACCCGTACCACGAAGTAGTAGACTGCAAGGGGCGGAATGATTTTGTAAATATAAGATGTTCACAGCGGAGCGCGTGAACAAGTTTCATATTGGACAGTACAGCGTCGATGACAATGCTAAAATAAAGCTTGATGGGACTTAACTTCTGAGGTCATCAGTCCCCTAGAACTGCGAACTACTTAAACCTGACTAACCTACGGACATCACACACATCCATGCCCGAGGCAGGATTCGAACCTGCGACCATAGCGGTCGCGCAGTTCCAGACTGAAGCGCCTAGAACAGCTCGGCCACTGCGGCCGGCAATAAAGCTTAAAGGCATCACTAAAAAAATAAGAGATGCGTGCGATGCCACCGTATAAACGCAGAGGATAGATGACGATGTCTTTGTGTGTGGTACACAAGTTTCATGTAGTGGAGGACGAGTTAGAATGTTCATTGCGAAGGAATTTTAGGGAGAGACTCGTGCAAGAGTTTAAGAGTAATCATAGATTACACGACGAAGACGCTGTGTTTCAACGGCAGACCAGTAGAGCTACAGATGGAACAGGAACCGTGTAAGTAGGCTGTTTAGGTTCTTATATTGGTAACGCCGCCGCCACGTAGCGCTCTCTGTGTGAAAATCACTGGCTGTGCTGTGTGCAGTCTGTGGCTAGTTTGCATTGTTATCTGCCATTGTAGTGTTGGGCAGCTGGATGTTAACAGCGCGTAGCGTTGCGCAGTTGGAGGTGAGCCGCCAGCAGTGGTGGATGTGGGAAGAGAGATGACGGAGTTTTGTAATTTGTAACACTGGATGTCATGAACTACTATATATATTATGACTGTTAAGGTAAATACATTGTTTGTTCTCTATTAACATCTTTCAATTGCTAACTATGGCTATCAGTAGTTAGTGCCTTCTGTAGTTTGAATCTTTTATTTAGCTGGCAGTAGTGGCGCTCGCTGTATTGCAGTAGCTTGAGTAACGAAGATTTTTGTGAGGTAAGTGATTTGTGAAAGGTACAGGTTAATGTTAGTCAGGGCCATTCCTTTGTAGGGATTTCTGAAAGTCAGATTGCGTTGCTTATCAGCACCACTGTGTAGTGAATTAACAGACATTCAAAGTAGTAATTTGGTAATTGTGCATAGGGAAATGGAGCGGGCGGCAAATAATGCTGTAGATAGTGAAACAAGTAGTGAACAGGGAAGCATTATCGATCGCTCGGTCGGCAACAGCTCACCTCAGAAATCCGAAATGACAGAACACAATATTGCAAATACTGTAGACTCAGGTTTTGCGTCCTCACCGTTTTCTCAAACAAGTCAAGACACATTTTCTGCTTGTCAAAATGTGAATGTTGCCGGTGAAAATGCACTGCCAAAAAGCATAGAGAAACAGATTCCAGACACTAACACATTATTATTGCAATTAATGCAACAAATGGAACAAAATCAGAGACAAATGGGACAAAATCTTCAAAAGTTAGACACAATGGAACAAAATCAGAGACAAACACAGCAAAAGCTTCAAAAGTTAGGCACAATGGAACAAAATCTTCAAAAGTTAGACACAATGGAACAAAATCAGAGACAAACACAGCAAAAGCTTCAAAAGTTAGACACAATGGAACAACACCAGAGACAAACACAGCAACAGTTAGACGCAATGGAACAAAATCTTCGGAAGTTAGACACCACACTTGAACAAACACGTGAAGATTTAACTACTGAGTTACATAACATTGAATCGAAATGTCAAAAAGTCTGTAATGACGTAAAAACACAAATTTGTGAGCATTTTCAACCTATTTTTTCGCGGCATGAATATGCATTACAGCATCACGAAGCAGCCATAAAAGAACTGCAGACTATTGTTCATGAAAATCATGAGACCTTGCAAGCTAAAATTGACTCAGTTGCATCTACCAATTACGCAACTTGCAAAAACTCGGGAAAACTTATAGGACACAGTAGATTCGATTTCAACAAAAAAGGACACTCTGAAACTTGGTTCAGAAAAACACACTGAGGAAATGTGCTCACTATCGGAGAAAGTAGCCGAACTTTCGGATCAGGAACTTATCTACAAAGGTAGATGATGATCTGAATGACACAAGACCCGTAGCCTTCACTGACACAGAAGAGTATGAACAAATTAGAAAATTCAAACAAAATCAAAATCAAATCAATACGCAGTACAAAAGAGAAATCCGGGAAGTACAAGATCAGTTGACGCAGGTAATACAAGAATTACATATTTCAGAGGACACTCGCGCTCCAGTAGGGGAAGAGGGACGTAGAAATACGGAACAACCACAAAATAATAACACAGGACACTTCGGAAATTATGAAAGAAATTGGCAAGGCGCATTGGATTTTGAGATGGAACCGCCGAAACGAAGTAACAATGAGCGATGTGCGACTTGCCGACACGATGATTTCGACTATAAGCTGTTCATTACTATACGGAAATTCAAAACATTTAAGAATTCTGACAATGACATTCATCCACAAGCATGGCTTCATCAATTTTTTCATTGTTTTCCACCCAAATGGTCATTGGAGCACAGGTTAGAATTTATGTGTGGCTGCTTAGAGAATGAACCAGCTGTAAGAATGCGATCGGTCATTCACGATTGCCACAGTGAAGGAGAATTTTACCATGCCTTCCTCTCAGCATATTGGTCTCAAGCCACAGAAGACCGAGTAAAACATGGCATCATAATGACGAAACATTTCGAACAATCTGAATTTTCCAGTCTTATGAAATATTTTGAAGACATGTTGCATAAGAATCAGTATCTTTCAAACCCATACAGCCCCTCAGAACTCATCCGCATTTGCTTAATCAAACTGCCTGAACATTTACGACATATTATTTTAGCAGGACGTTTCATACCGAACCATCGAAGACAGCAACGATTTCCCATGAAACGGACATAAGGCAGCCGAGAGAAACGATGTCGCAATGGAAAGTGTGGCATCAGAGGTATCAGTAAAAACTCAGGTAAGATCGGATTGAGGGCCGTGAGGGAAGGGACACTTCCAAAGCGAAGAACCAGAAAAAGTAAAAAAGAAATAATGGAGAAGTAGCAGTTGCAAACGGAAGTTTGTTTACTTGCAGTCTCGGTGACTGTGCAGAGAGGCACTTGCGTCGCAAGAATTTTGAATACCGCAGAACAAGAGGACATACTGGAATGTCCCAAAGTGGAGATGGAAGCCGTACCTGACAAGCGAGGAGGCTAGGAATGCTGCACACTAGATATAGTTTCATTGAACCGAGAGACACAATCGTGAATTAGCAAATCGAAGGACACGGTGCTAGTGGATCGCTTAAACAAAAAAGAAAGGCTTTCGATTATTGAATTGTGTTCTGCGTATCATGATATATTTTACCTGCCTAGAGATAGAGTAATGTACACTGAGATGGTGAAGAGTGAGATTAAGCTGAAACCAGAGGTGCAGGCTTCGGTGATAAATATCCGGCTGTACTGTGCAAAAGGAACACCTCCGAAACGAGATAGGTGTGATGTTACGGGAGGATATCAATACGCTGAGCAAAAGTGGGTGGAATTTTCCATTATTGAAAATTCCGAAGATAATAGATGCTTCAGGGAACCGAAATTGGAGAACAGTTGCGGACTACTGGAGAGTAATGACATCTACATTAGCACTGTATCTACTCTGCACGTTTTTGTTGTTGAAATTTTAGACTGCTTAGGGAAAGTCAAGTACCTCACGACTTTGGAATATGCGAAGGATTACCATCAGTTACTGTTGAATAATACGGTATTGCAGTGCCTATGTTATTCTGAATTACGTTACAAAGTTCCTTTCGACGTGCATGCTTGCCCAAAGGAACAGACACTGCGGCGACTACAGCCATTATGAGGTAGATTAACTGTATTTGCAATTGCGATTTGGACAACCATCAGCTGTAGAATGGAATGACGACAGTGAAACTCTGTGCGACACCGGGACTCGAATCCGGATTTCACGCTTAACGTGGGTGGTCGCCTTATCATTTGGCTATCCGTTCACGACTCGCGGCCGATTCGAACTTCCATATGTCATCAACCACGTGTCTACAACTTGTCCTCGCAAATGCATTATGTATATTCCCGTACAGGTAACACATTTTGCTTGAAAGTTGCTTGTCCGAAGCCGGCGGATAAAAAACATTATTGCAATGCCTGTGTTATTCCGAATTAAGATGTAGAGTTCCTTTGGGTATGCATGCCTGTCCGGGCAAGCGACTTTCAACTAAAGTGTCTCACCTATACTGGAATATACAGGGTTATTACAAATGATTGAAGCGATTTCACAGCTCTACAATAACTTTATTATTTGAGATATTTTCACAATGCTTTGCACACACATACAAAAACTCAAAAAGTTTTTTTAGGCATTCACAAATGTTCGATATGTGCCCCTTTAGTGATTCGGCAGACATCAAGCCGATAATCAAATTTCTCCCACACTCGGCGCAGCATGTCCCCATCAATGAGTTCGAAAGCATCGTTGATGCGAGCTCGCAGTTCTGGCACGTTTCTTGGTAAAGGAGATTTAAACACTGAATCTTTCACATAACCCCACAGAAAGAAATCGCATGGGGCTAATTCGGGAGAGCGTGGAGGCCATGACATGAATTGCTGATCGTGATCTCCACCACGACCGATCCATCGGTTTTCCATTCTCCTGTTTAAGAAATGCCGAACATCATGATGGAAGTGCGGTGGAGCATCATCCTGTTGAAAGATGAAGTCGGCGCTGTCGGTCTCCAGTTGTGGCATGAGTCACTTTTCCAGCATGTCCAGATACACGTGTCCTGTAACGTTTTTTTCGCAGAAGAAAAAGGGGCCGTAAACTTTAAACCGTGAGATTGCACAAAACACGTTAACTTTTGGTGAATTGCGAATTTGCTGCACGAATGCGTGAGGATTCTCTACCGCCCAGATTCGGACATTGTGTCTGTTCACCATTAAGAAAAAATGTTGCTTTATCACTGAAAACAAGTTTCGCACTGAACGCATCCTCTTCCATGAGCTGTTGCAACCGCGCCGAAAATGCAAAGCGTTTGACTTTGTCATCGGGTGTCAGGGCTTGTAGCAATTGTAAACGGTTAGGCTTCTGCTTTAGCCTTTTCCGTAAGATTTTCCAAACCGTCGGCTGTGGTACGTTTAGCTCCCTGCTTGCTTTATTCGTCGACTTCCGCGGGCTACGCGTGAAACTTAACCGCACGCGTTCAACGTTTCTTCGCTCACTGCAGGCCGACCCGTTGATTTCGCCTTACAGAGGCATCCAGAAGCTTTAAACTGCGCATACCATCGCCGAATGGAGTTAGCAGTTGGTGGATCTTTGTTGAACTTCGTCCTGAAGTGTCGTCGCACTGTTATGACTGACTGATGTGAGTGCATTTCAAGCACGACATACGCTTTCTCGGCTCCTGTCGCCCTTTTGTCTCACTGCGCTCTCGAGCGCTCTGGCGGCAGAAACCTGAAGTGCGGCTTCAGCCGAACAAAACTTTATGAGTTTTTCTACGTATCTGTAGTTTGTCGTGACCATATGTCAATGAATGGAGCTACAGTGAATTTATGAAATCGCTTCAATCATTTGTAATAGCCCTGTACATGATAGATGTACGAGTACAGGCTGCAGATGCATGGTGGACGACATATGGAAGTTACCGTTCGCGGTAAGTGGAAAATCCGGGTTCGAAGCCCGGTCTGGCACCAATTTTCATTGTAGATATTCCATTCTTAGCTAATAGATGTCGCATTGCGAATTGTGAATATATTTGAAGTACTGTTGAAAAAGGATGATCGAGAGAAAACAGCCTTCTATATATGGGCATAACGAATACGAAACATTACCGATGGGAATGGTAGATATTGGAACTACTTTTCAGAGACTGATGCACTTAATATTAACAAAACATTAGGCACACAAGAGGTCTGTATATTTGCTTGACATTGTTGTGTTCAGAGCTATGTTACAAGAGCATAATAACAGAATTCTAGAAGCGTTTGAGAGGTTCTGATTGCATCATTTAAAATTTAAGGTTGACAAGTGAGTTTCTACAGAGATACGGAACTGACCTACGGCACGTAATTACGACAGAAGGAGTAAAACCCTACCTACAGAAGGTGAAGTGGTTAGAGAGTCTCCAAGACACAGAACCACGAAGCCATTAAAGATATTTTTTTTTACGAAGCTGATTTTACGAAGCAGTTTATAATTACAAGGGTTTCTAGTAAGCATTCGATCAGTACCTCATTGAGTCAAGGAGAATCAGGACAGGATTTGCAAACAGCATTTTTATTGAGAACGACGAACGGCGCTGCGTGTGAATACAGTCACTCAAGTGAGAGCTCTTAGCCACATTGTGGGCAGTAAAACAGTATCAATCACGTGTATGGAAGAAAATTAATTTTATGTACTGATCACAAACCCTTGAAACGGTTAGCACATACAAGTGCTGCATCATCAAGATTAATGGAATTCATAATTATGACTTTGAGATAATATACAAAAAAGGATCAGAAAACACTGTAGCAGGTGGATTGTCACCCGCACCAAAAGACCTAGTTGCAGTCATTAGGAATGCGCGAGAGATCGACGAGGAAAGCGACGAGTAAGCAGTGATTAGAGAAGAGTAAAATGAGCCTTTCTGAAGCAAGTCCATGATTCGCCTATAGGCGGACGCAGAGGAATCAGCCGGACATACGACCATATTAAAAGACATAGGTCATGAAAAGGTATGAAGAGAGACATTCGGAATTGGGAGAGCTATCGGAATAACAAGCTTACGCAGAATAAGGTGACGATGCGCTTAGTGCTGACTTAAATACACAACCACGTTTTTGCTCTTTGTGCTATCAAAGTAGTCGGATCAATTCAGATAAAAGAGAAAGGGAACAGAGACATCGTATCACGAAAGTAGTTGTAGCAGAGCCTACAGCACAACAGGATGCTGACACAAAGGCTCGAGTTCAAAACGGTTGAAACGGCTCGGAGCACTATTGGACTTAACATCTGAGGTCATCAGTCCCATAAGACTTAGAACTACTCAAACCTAGCTAACCTAAGGGCATCACACACATCCATGCCCGAGGCAGGATTCGAACCTGTGACCGCAGCAGCAGCACGGCTCCGGATTGAAGCGCCTGGAACGACTCGGGCCCAACGGCCGGCAAAGGCGCGAGTCTTTGTGCAGAGACTAATCTGGAATTACAGAATACCGTCGTTGTTATTCAGTGGCCAAGAAGAAAAGTAACCGAAGTGACATCTTAAAGAGGTTTTGTCTTTTACTGAAGATTGAAACGATTCAATCTTGTGCATACTTTCCGCAATGAATGGAGCACTCGAAAGGACGCATCACACACTAACAGAATATCTACGCCATTGTGTGGTAACGAAGCAAGAAAACTGGGATGAACGGCTGCATTTTGCCATTGTTGTATATGACAATGCACCGCATTTATCAACTATGTTTAGTCCATTTGAGCTATTTTCTGGCAGAATATGCAACATTCCCCGGATCCTATAGTGTGATACGGCCAAAATACAACCAGAGGATTATGTAACGGAAGTGAAGGTAAGGATGCTCCAGATGCATCAGATGGCAAGGAGTTTTAATACGGAAGGCCACCATAAAAGTAAGCAATATTACTGTATGATCGTACTCCAAAGACCAAGGAATTCAAGACAGGAGTGAAGATATTAATACACGACGAAGGTATGAAAAGAGATTGGTCAAAGAAGTTTGTAATCCCATGGAGAAGCCCTTTCCATCTCGCAAAGGCTCGTGGACCAAATGTAGCACCACAATTAATTTATAAGAAATTCACAAGAGTACACGCGAACATATTAAAGCAGTTCATTTAATTGTAGACGTGTGAGGTTGTGGCAAAATCGAGTTCATTTCCTCTTAAATAAATAGAATAGGCTAAATTATATCTGAAAACTGATTAAAGAGGGATTTATCTAAAGGAATTCTAAAGATTTAGGTCAGGGAGACATTGTGATTGGTCTTCGAAGACAGGCCAACCCCGGTCACTTGGCCTTTATTAGCCTAATCCGGGAAGCAGAAGCAAATATTATGAGATGACAGACTGAAGATATCAGTGAGAAACATAAAAGTGTGATGCTTAAACATCTCAGCTGCAGCATTCGGTGCAGAAAGTGAAAAGAAGATAAGTACTACGACCATGTGTTACTGAACTATGATCCAGCTTATGGCAAATCTCACAAACAGTACACCCTCGAAGTATAATTATTGGTAACCCCAGTGTTTTCTCACCACATACACAAAATCACAGATGAAGACTGAAGGAGATTTGCTTATGTATTCTACGTATTTGTGTTACGGGCAGGTATTAATTATATCAACGAAAAGATTTATGTATTTATGGTTATATATAAAAGAAGAGAAACCTATGTATGTATGTATATGTACACATTGTGTCACATATATAAGTAACAAATGTAAAATTAGTATCTAAGATTTGAGGCCAAATCTTACCCCTATAAGGAAGATGGAACGATGGAATCGTGAAAAGATGCCAAAAAAAAAAAAAAAAAAGAAAAGAAAAAAAAAGGAACAATCATCTAACAAGGGAACCTCCCCATCGCACCCCCCTCAGATTTAGTTATAAGTTGGTACAGTGGATAGGCCTTGAGAAACTGAACACAGATCAATCGAGAAAACAGGAAGAAGTTGTGAGGAACTATGAAAAAAATAAGCAAAATATACAAACTGAGTAGTCCATGCGCAAGATAGGCAACAGAAATGAACCTATGGGCTCCGTAGCGCCGTGGTCCCGTCGTTAGCGTGAGCAGCTCCGGAACGAAAGGTCCTTGGTTCAAGTCTTCTCTCGAGTGAGAATATTTACTTTCTTTATTTTCGCAAAGTTACGATCTGTCTGTTCGTTCATTGACGTCTCTGTTCACTGTAATAAGTTTAATGCCCGTGTTTTGCGACCGCGCCGCAAAACCGTGCGATTAGTAGACGAAAGGATGTGCCTCTCCAATGGGAACCGAAAACATTTGATCTCAAGGTCATAGGTCAACCGATTCCTCCACAGGAAAACACCTCTGGTATATTCTATACGACACTGGTGAGGGCATGTGCGTCACATGACAGGAATATGTTGTCGATGTCATAATCACTCCCAAAAAGTGATGAAAACATAAGAGTTTGTCACATAAACTGCAACAAATAAATGCAACAGTTTCACAGTCGCACAGTTTTCCCTGTGCTCTGCCAAAACATATGTTTTTAACGTTTTAAAATTTTTCGATGTGTAGACTGTCAAATCCTGCATATGTCCAAGCAAATCTGAACATGTCCTGGAATTTTGGAGAGCGAAGTTGATTATGGGTGAGTACCTGAACTTGGATAATTGTCTCAAAATTAAAAATAAAAATTTTCACTCGAGGGAAGACGTGAACCAAGGACCTCTCGTACCGCAGCTGGTCACGCTAACCACCGGACCACGGCGCTACTGAGCCCAGAAAGTTCTTGATGTTGCCTATGTTTCGCATGGACTACTCAGTTTGTATATTTTGCTTATTTTTTCATAGTTCCACACAACTTCTTCCTGTTTTCTCGATTGATCTGTGTTCAGTTTTTCAAGGCTTATCCACTGTGCCAACTTATAACTAAATCTGAGGGGGGTGCGATGGGGAGGTTCCCTTGTAAGTACGAATATTAGCTGTAAGCCTTGTAGCTTAGGTAGAGATGCAGAGTGCAAACCGCTTTCGTCAGTCTGTGAAGAGGTCACACGCGTTTGGAAACCACTGATATCACGGTCACTACCTGCGAACTGGAGGTAAAAAGGGAAGCAGTCACTTACCATCTACCAGTAAACAGCTCCAAACGCCGTATGTACTCTCAAGCGCCAAGCAAGACAGTGATCGAGTTTGGGAGTTGAAGAGTTCCAGCGAACGGGACAGCAGCCTCGGTTGAAAGTGCCAATAGCAGACACGATATCACCCAGCATTGAACTCAGTGAAACTTGTACGCTAAGAAGGACTTGCAAAAGCTTGCCTGCATGTATCCCTGGACTAGGGATACAGGTTTCCATCGTGCATTTGTCTACATATACTTATGTCTCTGTGTCACGTTTATTGTGACGAGTACCTTAGAATAAGGGTTTGATTGAGACAGTGCAATCTAGTACTTCTATGGTTCACGGTCACGAGTACCACGTGTTACGGCACCTTAACAAAGCTATAGGAAACGCTGGCCATTTGTTACAGTGAGCCTCCATCTACGTTTTACATTTACTGAAGTTATAAACCAGTCTGTGCTGTTTTGCATGTTCGTTGCTAACACGTGAAAGAACAGTAGAAAGCAGACCTGTAAACTAACCCAGAGTCTCGTTTCACCTATTATCTCCATATCTGCCTTCTTAGTCTAACATCCAACCTGAAAAATCTTAGCTTAACACCGTCGCCTTTCGACTCCTGTATGTCGCCACTCGCTTACCAAGAAACTGGTGACCTTCAATCCTGTGTCAACTTTGACCTGAGCGTGAGCTACTAACAAGGGAACATTTACGAGTATCAGTAACGATCGTGATGAAATTTGGCGGGTATGTAGAGAGGGCAAAATAATGCAGTACCTATTTTTCTGTTTGTGCCCAATTGCACTTTTAAGAGCTAAAACACACGCCGAAAGATAATTTGGCATATTAGGTTTGGAGGGAACATCTTCGAAACGATAACATATAGAAATGTTTTTAATCCAAAAGTTGGTATGCAGCAAACGTGATTGAAAATTGTATAATCGAATTTTATAATGATTTGAAATTTTGTAAAATACCTTGCCACAATTAATTAATGTTGAAAAATGAAAACGTTTGTTGCAACATAAACTAACGAGCTTTCAACGTACATACAGCCGTGTGTAAAAAGCAAGTTTCTGAATTACCATTTTTGGAAAACACGCTGTGCACAATGTGCTGTCAGAGTATTTTCAACATACCTAATTAAAATATTTATACATTCATTATTAGTCTAGTTTTTTGTTTTACTTATATTTATCTTCTGTTTTAAATTGTTATTTTACGTTTTACATTCTTCTTTGTTTATGGTTTACTATTTCACACAAAAATATTTAGTAAATAACCCATTATTATGATACAAAATCATTACGTCATTGCAACAATGATAATCTGTAAATAAATACTTAAAACATCACGTTTTCTTACACCATTCATATAAAATGAACGAAATTTCTTTATATAATATACACAACAGAGAACACAATATAAAGCAAAACTCAGCAGTATTTCAAATTGTTATGGGTGATTCTCTAAATATCTTGGTTTGCATCAGACGTATTTCAGTGATTGTCCTAAATGTTCCACCATCTGTTTGCTTGCCATAGCATCCAACGTCAATTGCTGTTAATCTCCAGTTAGCTACGGCAACGGCTATTAAAGCAAGCGACTTTTTTTTTTGCAATTGTAGTATTGTGTCCCAGAATGAGAGGAGTACTAGAATTCCATTTGGCGTACGTGTGATGTGCAGCGGTTTGAAGCTGTGGTACAGTGGGAGGCAGTTGTATAGGCCCCAAAGTTTCCCACATTGTGGCACACGTTTCATGCACGTATTGTGCGACTGTAGTTACAACCATTCGAAACGTCAATGAAAGTACATGGAAAGACATCCCGACTGACAAATAGTTGAAAAAAAAAAAGAAAAGAATTGAGCAGAATTTGACCATGCGAAGTATCTTTGTTGGATTTGCAATACATTTGCTAAGGACAAGAAATATTGTATTCATTATAAAGTGCACTTGTTTATTTGTGCGTGTATCCATGTCTGTATTTCTGGGCGAGGCGCCGAAGATTAAGGGGAAATACTTACTCGTCATGTTCCACACTGAACTGAAAAAGACACGTGCATAACGTTCTAGTGGCTTGCAAGCGTTCCAACCTAACTGGCCATTGTTCGAGGTATTGACGTTCTTGATAGACACTGTGATTTCACGGCAGATAAAAAGTAATATCTCACACAGGAAAGGAACTGCATGTCAATATGACGACGTACAATTGCCAACGGCTGCTACAGATACACAGTGTGTTTCGGCTGACGAGAGCAACCAGTGTTTATTAGGAACCAGGTCTGGAAGGCTGTCAGAAAGTTCAGAAGGCCACCTCATTCTCCCCACATCCAGGCAATAAAAATAAGAGACCAAGGAAATCTACAAATACGGAACTGCTGAATGCAGAACAACAAAAACTGAAGCTTATTGAGCGACAAATATCAAAACCGGTGACACAAGATGACAGTTATCATTTTATACTGAGTTTGGTGCCCAGCATGCAAAAACTATTGCCTGAAGCTCAGGTGAGTGTAAGAATTAAAATACAACAGATCTCAGTTGCAGCAATCTTCTGTCCCTTACACTGCACATTCTTTCATCTCGTGTTACGGTTCTGAAAATCCTCAACGTGAAAGGGTCATCTCAAACCCCACAAGCTTATGGAAACTTTGGTACTTTCAGGGAACTTTCATAAACATTGTTTCGATTCCGTGTCAGATATGCTATAATTTATAAGATACGGTGAATTATCAGAAATCGTTATTTTATGACAGTAAAAAGTGTTCTGTAAATTTAATAATTTATATTTACCTGATGGAGCCCACAAATAGTTTAAATGGCTCTGAGCACTATGGGACTTAACATTTGAGGTCATCAATCACCTAGAACTTAGAACTACTTAAACCTAACTAACCTAAGGACAACATACACATCCATGGCCGAGGCAGGATTCGAACCTGCGACCGTAGCAGTCGCGCGGGTCGGGACTGAAGCGCCTAGAACCGCTCGGCCACCGCGGCCGGCCCACAATTAGTGTCTTCCTTCTGTAGCCTACTTGCAACAGACGACGCTGCGTAATCTGTGCTCTTTCTGAAGCAATTCCAGAAGTTACCTTCATCTTTCCTACAATTCTCCTCACCTTGATGGTTTTGTGCACCCATACAGGCTGACCGGAATACTGAAAAAATGTTCAAATGTGTGTGACATCTTATGGGACTTAACTGCTAAGGTCATCAGTCCCTAAGCTTACACACTACTTAAAATAAATTATCCTAAGGACAAACACACACACCCATGCCCGAGGGAGGCTCGAACCTCCGCCGGGAATAGCTGCACAGTTCATGACTGCAGCTCTCCAGACCGCTCGGCTAATCCCGCGCTGAATTCTGAGAGCTCTGTGTTCTACAAGAAATGAATTTACCAGGCCGAGGAAAACGACATCTTTACAAGACAGCTCAACTACTACCACTCCCCGCTGACCAGATCGCGCTCCATCGAGTGTCTACATCTACATTTATACTCCGCAAGCCACCCAACGGTGTGTGGCGGAGGGCACTTTACGTGCCACTGTCATTATCTCCCTTTCCTGTTCCAGTCGCGTATGGTTCGCGGGAAGAACGACTGTCTGAAAGCCTCTGTGCGCGCTCTAATCTCTCTAATTTTACATTCGTGATCTCCTCGGGAGGTATAAGTAGGGGGAAGCAATATATTCGATACATCCAGAAACGCACCCTCTCGAAACCTGGCGAGCAAGCTACACCGCGATGCAGAGCGCCTCTCTTGCAGAGTCTGCCACTTGAGTTTGTTAAACATCTCCGTAACGCTATCACGGTTACCAAATAACCCTGTGACGAAACGCGCCGCTCTTCTTTGGATCTTCTCTATCTCCTCCGTCAACCCGATCTGGTACGGATCCCACACTGATGAGCAATACTCAAGTATAGGTCGAACGAGTGTTTTGTAAGCCACCTCCTTTGTTGATGGACTACATTTTCTAAGGACTCTCCCAATGAATCTCAACCTGGTACCCGCCTTACCAACAATTAATTTTATATGATCATTCCACTTCAAATCGTTCCGCACGCATACTCCCAGATATTTTACAGAAGTAACTGCTACCAGTGTTTGTTCCGCTATCATATAATCATACAATAAAGGATCCTTCTTTCTATGTATTCGCAATACATTACATTTGTCTATACTAAGGGTCAGTTGCCACTCCCTGCACCAAGTGCCTATCCGCTGCAGATCTTCCTGCATTTCGCTGCAATTTTCTAATGCAGCAACTTCTCTGTATACTACAGCATCATCCGCGAAAAGCCGCATGGAACTTCCGACACTATCTACTAGGTCATTTATATATATTGTGAAAAGCAATGGTCCCATAACACTCCCCTGTGGCACGCCAGAGGTTACTTTAATGTCTGTAGACGTCTCTCCGTTGATAACAATATGCTGTGTTCTGTTTGCTAAAAACTCTTCAATCCAGCCACACAGCTGGTCTGATATTCCGTAGGCTCTTACTTTGTTTATCAGGCGACAGTGCGGAACTGTATCGAACGCCTTCCGGAAGTCAAGAAAAATAGCATCTACCTGGGAGCCTGTATCTAATATTTTCTGGGCCTCATGAACAAATAAAGCCAATTGGGTTTCACACGATCGCTGTTTCCGGAATCCATGTTGATTCCTACATAGTAGATTCTGAGTTTCCAAAAACGACATGATACTCGAGCAAAAGACATGTTCTAAAATTCTACAACAGATCGACGTCAGAGATATAGGTCTATAGTTTTGCGCATCTGCTCGACGACCCTTCTTGAAGACTGGGACTACCTGTGCTCTTTTCCAATCATTTGGAACCTTCTGTTCCTCTAGAGACTTGCGGTACACGGCTGTTAGAAGGGGGGCAAGTTCTTTCGCGTACTCTGTGTAGAATCGAATTGGTATCCCGTCAGGTCCAGTGGACTTTCCTCTGTTGAGTGATTCCAGTTGCTTTTCTATTCCTTGGACACTTATTTCGATGTCAGCCATTTTTTCGTTGGTGCGAGGATTTAGAGAAGGAACTGCAGTGCGGTCTTCCTCTGTGAAACAGCTTTGGAAAAAGGTGTTTAGTATTTCAGCTTTACGCTTGTCATCCTCTGTTTCAATGCCATCATCATCCCTGAGTGTCTGGACATGATGTTTCGAGCCACTTACTGATTTAACGTAAGACCAGAACTTCCTAGGATTTTCTGTCAAGTCGGTACCTAGTATTTTACTTTCGAATTCACTGAACGCTTCACGCATAGCCCTCCTTACGCTAACTTTGACATCGTTTAGCTTCTGTTTGTCTGAGAGGTTTTGGCTGCGTTTAAACTTGGAGTGAAGCTCTCTTTGCTTTCGCAGTAGTTTCCTAACTTTGTTGTTGTACCACGGTGGGTTTTTCCCGTCCCTCACAGTTTTACTCGGCACGTACCTGTCTAAAACGCATTTTACGATTGCCTTGAACTTTTTCCATAAACACTCAACATTGTCAGTGTCGGAACAGAAATTTTCGTTTTGATCTGTTAGGTAGTCTGAAATCTGCCTTCTATTACTCTTGCTAAACAGATAAACCTTCCTCCCTTTTTTTATATTCCTATTAACTTCCATATTCAGGGATGCTGCAACGGCCTTATGATCACTGATTCCCTGTTCTGCACTTACAGAGTCGAAAAGTTCGGGTCTGTTTGTTATCAGTAGGTCCAATATGTTATCTCCACGAGTCGGTTCTCTGTTTAATTGCTCGAGGTAATTTTCGGATAGTGCACTCAGTATAATGTCACTCGATGCTCTGTCCCTACCACCCGTCCTAAACATCTGAGTGTCCCAGTCTATATCTGGTAAATTGAAATCTCCACCTAAGACCATAACATGCTGAGAAAATTTATGTGAAATGTATTCCAAATTTTCTCTCAGTTGTTCTGCCACTAATGCTACTGAGTCGGGGGGTCGGTAAAAGGAGCCAATTATTAACCTAGCTCGGTTGTTGAGTGTAACCTCCACCCATAATAATTCACAGGAACTATCCACTTCTACTTCACTACAGGATAAACTACTACTAATAGCGACGAACACTCCACCACCGGTTGCATGCAATCTATCCTTTCTAAACACCGTCTGTGCCTTTGTAAAAATTTCGGCAGAATTTATCTCTGGCTTCAGCCAGCTTTCTGTACCTATAACGATTTCAGCTTCGGTGCTTTCTATCAGCGCTTGAAGTTCCGGTACTTTACCAACGCAGCTTCGACAGTTTACAATTACAATACCGATTGCTGCTTGGTCCCCGCATGTCCTGACTTTGCCCCGCACCCGTTGAGGCTGTTGCCCTTTCTGCACTTGCCCGAGGCCATCTAACCTAAAAAACCGCCCAGCCCACGCCACACAACCCCTGCTACCCGTGTAGCCGCTTGTTGCGTGTAGTGGACTCCTGACCTATCCAGCGGAACCCGAAACCCCACCACCCTATGGCGCAAGTCGAGGAATCTGCAGCCCACATGGTCGCAGAACCGTCTCAGCCTCTGATTCAGACCCTCCACTCGGCTCTGTACCAAAGGTCCGCAGTCAGTCCTGTCGACGATGCTGCAGATGGTGAGCTCTGCTTTCATCCCGCTAGCGAGACTGGCAGTCTTCACCAAATCAGATAGCCGCCGGAAGCCAGAGAGGATTTCCTCCGATCCATAGCGACACACATCATTGGTGCCGACATGAGCGACCACCTGCAGATGGGTACACCCTGTACCCTTCATGGCATCCGGAAGGACCCTTTCCACATCTGGAATGACTCCCCCCGGTATGCACACGGAGTGCACTTTGGTTTTCTTCCCCTCCCTTGCTGCCATATCCCTAAGGGGCCCCATTACGCGCCTGACGTTGGAGCTCCCAACTACCAGTAAGCCCACCCTCTGCGACTGCCCGGATCTTGCAGACTGAGGGGCAACCTCTGGAACAGGACAAGCAGCCATGTCAGGCCGAAGATCAGTATCAGCCTGAGACAGAGCCTGAAACCGGTTCGTCAGACAAACTGGAGAGGCCTTCCGTTCAGCCCTCCGGAATGTCTTTCGCCCCCTGCCACACCTTGAGACGACCTCCCACTCTACCACAGGTGAGGGATCAGCCTCAATGCGGGCAGTATCCCGGGCAACCACAGTCGTAGTCCGATCGGGGGATGCGTGGGACGAGCTGGCCGTCCCCGACAAACCCCCATCCGGACCCCCACAGTGATGCCCATTGGCAACAGCCTCAAGCTGTGTGACCGAAGCCAACACTGCCTGAAGCTGGGAGCGAAGGGATGCCAACTCAGCCTGCATCCGAACACAGCAGTTGCAGTCCCTATCCATGCTAAAAACTGTTGTGCAAAGAACGTCTGAACTAATCTACAGAGAGCGCAAACAAAACGACACAAAATTGAAACGATTATTAAAATACAAGATTGCCTAGTAAATGCAGTAATGCTGCCACTTGTGCACTGCTGACACACTGCTCGGCGGCGGAAGGTGAAGTGTCAACTCTCCATCGCATTGGTTTGGAGTCTCGGGTTCGCGCAGCGTCCCGTCGCATAGCAGCGCATCGTGGGCATTGTAAACTCTGGCTAACTTGCAGGCTACAGTTAGCTCGTATTAACACGTTATGTCAGTTCGACCAATAATTATATAAATATAGACATTCAGAGTCAATAATTTATCATCAGAGTACCCAAAAAGAAATAGTTGCTTAAACAGAGAATCAACCGAAACAAAATAGTACGACTATGTGCTGTCAGAAAAGAATTTGTTTATACAAAAATGGGTAAAAATAGCGTAGGACACAACATAACTTGCAATGATAAAGAATAATATAGAACAAAGAATAGAAATCCCATGGAACTGAGTGTTAGAGTTCTGCAAACTCGTTTGGCAACAGTACTCAAAAATAAATTTTTTTGTCTTTCTTCTGCCTCTCGCCGAAGTAGCCTTGGGAAGCAGTGTTAGCTACGTTTTCCTCTTATTTCTTTATTCTGTTTATTGTGTGATTGGGATATATCTTTTTGCTTTCTCAATGAGATTTTCACTCTGCAGCGGAGTGTGCGCTGATATGAAACTTCCTGGCAGATTAAAACTGTGTGCCGGACCGAGACTCGAACTCGGGACCCTTGCCTTTCGCGGGCAAGTGCTCCACCAACTGAGCTACCCAAGCACGACTCACGGCCCCTCCTCACGAACGGGACGGGGACGGGGACGGGGCGTGAGTCGTGCTTGGGTAGCTCAGCTGGTAGAGCTCGAACTGGCACTTCGGCAAGGGTCCCGAGTTCGAGTCTCGGTCCGGCATACAGTTTTAATCTGCCAGGAAGTTTTTTGCTTCCTCGTTTGCCTCTTTTGGCAAAAATTTAATGACACTGCGTATCTTCATATGAACATGATTATGAAGAACGTTCCCTGAAAATGTGGTGTGCGAAGACTGCGATGGCATGCTATGCCGTAAATAGATTGCTTGAAAAACGGTGATTGGCAAGGGGCTGTCAACTTAGGCGAACCCCCTTTTCAGAGCAACGGAGTGGACTCGCCCAGTACTCATCAGGACAATCAATACGTTCCAAGAAAGCCGCGCGCAAATATGCGATTTTTTATGTGGCCATGCATCAGATTCCGTTGATCACAGAGATAAGGCGTCAAGTGTTTTGGATAGCCCGTGACCCAGTGACCATCTGTATACCCCTCAGAGGAACAGGCAAACTGAAGCTGTTCTACTCTAAAGGGTCAAAATTTAAAAATTACACACTTCCTCCAGCCCAGCCAAATTGATCAAATCGTTTGGTTCTTCTGTGTGGTCTATGTTGGACATTTAGCAGCTTATAAAAGCACTATTTGTTCATGGGTGGTTCCTGAGAAAACCCCGAAAAAACCCTTGCTCTAGTTGCGAAAAGTACCAGTTGTGGGTATGACTATGATTTCTATTCATGGCAAAGGGCCGAATTTTTTACCGTATGTTCTTAAGATGATATTCTCGGGAAATTTGTAACTTTTTTCGGTATCCTTACCCGTTTCCGAGATCTAGAGGTTCAAAGTTACTCTACTTAAGCAGAAAATAGCAAAAAACCGCTTTTTAGCAGTTTTTCACCATGAACCGCATTATCGAAATAAATAATCGTAGCAGGTAGTTCAAATTTTAAATCTACATTCTTTATATATTTTTTAGAAACGCCAATTTCCGGTTTTCGAAGATATGTATCCGTTACCAAGATACACCCAAAAAACCATGATTTTTGGGTACTAAAAGCGCCAGTTGTGGGTATGGCCATTTCCGTAATTTCTGATCATCGCAAATAGTCGTAATTTTTACCATGAGTTCTTAAGATGATGTTCGCCGTAAATCTTGAAAATTTTTTCGGTGTCAGTATCGGATACTGAGTTGTTCAAAGTTATCACACTTACGCGCGTAAAATACGCACGTAATATCCCTCGTGTGGTGTAGCTGTATTTTTAGCTCACGTAGTGAACACGTGACAAGGGTTATAGGGTCATCGCAAGGGTTCTGAGGTCACAAAACTATATTTTTCAGTCAGTATATTTTCACCAATAAAACTTTACAACGCATTGTTTTTGTATAATGAGTACTTCACACGTATAAAAACGTGCCCAAACTGCTACTGCAGTGACAAAGAAAGGACTGAAATGTGCCTTAAGACATCTGAAAAGATCTCAAAATGACTTTCAAAAATTTTTCAATACTGGAGGGTCTGAAAATCCAGTAAAGTATTTCTAATAAAATTTTTACTCTTTTATGATACGTAAGTCGGGCGTTTTCCATGAATTACGATTGATCTGAAAAGTATCCTGAAGAAATGTAAAGCAAACGATTTTGTGTTAAGTTTACTAATATCCATATTTATTTGTTTTTTATATGTGTCAGAGTATTTAAATGTGTAGAAGGATATAAATAAAATGTCAAAGCTTTACTGACCGACAGAATTCGTTCTATATGAGTAGCATACCCTGCTGCAGCGGGGCAAAGAAGGGAACCAACGGAAAAATGCTCCTGTCGCAGCACAAAAAAGGAAAATGTGCCCCTCTTTAAAAGTCTCTGACAGAGAAGTGGGAATCAGTTGACTCAATCCTCATTCCGTCGTCGTCACCAAAAATTTTTGCATGCCAATATATTCGCGATGTTTTAACGCAGAACATTCTAAACCCTTGTACTCATACTCTTTTTGTAGTTAAGCCGTCATACTCAGCAGTTCCCTCTCACTATCACTATCACTATCTATATATATCTTTCTCTCACTGTCTCCTGTTTCTCGCAGTGATTTACAGTATATCCTTTACTACTGGCTCCTCTATCCCTTACACTGTTTCCTTTTGTCTTTTTTTCCCCCACTGCTACTGTCTCCACCATATCTCAGCATCTCAAAAATTCTGGGGGATAGGGGGATTTATTTTTCCCCTGTTCGGTCCAAAATGCATCTTTCCCTGTACCCACATGCTAAAATTCGCCGGTTAGGGAGAGTCCAGAACCCCACAAACCTATATATGGTTTCCAATCTGTATTTTTCATTTCCACTGTCTCCTCTCTCTTTTACTCCCACAGGCCTTATCTCCGTCCATCTCACTTTTCCTTTTACTGCCACTGTCTCTCACTTACCATCAGTATGTCCTTTCTTTTTTGGTCCCACTGCTGTAGTCTCCATCCATCTCTCTTTCTCTTTCACTGCCGTTTTCTCTCTCTCACCATCACTGTCTCCTCTCTCTTTTTCTCCCACTGGCGCTGTCCGTTCCCTCTTTCACCGTTACTGTCTCTCTGCTACTCTCTTTCAAAAAAAAAAAAAAAAGTGCGGATATGTTCGCATGCGAAAACTTTGTTGAGAAAGAGGGAATGTGGATTGAGGTAGCTGGTTCCCCACCCTTCTGTCACATTCTGTTAAAGAGCAGCATATTCGCCTTTTATTGCGCTCCGGTGCGTTTCTGCGCAAGTGGCAGTTATTTCGTGCGATCTCGACTCTGGGTTCACTGAGGATAACGAATTGGATAAATATGAAAACTACCTACTCAGCTCTAATAGGGCATAAAGTTTGTCGGAGGAAGAAAACATGTAATGAAATAATTCAGATAGTAACTAAACGGTACCTCAAGTTTTGTGGAATATTCGTCACTGATTAACAATATGCAGCAATCCTAGTGGTAACTCTTTCGTGTTTTCATTCCACCCATTTTGCTAGTAATAGTACTCTAAATTGTGCCAATTATACAGTCATTGAAGGATATGTTGCTTAAAGGACCATCCCAATGCCGAGTCTGTGTGCTCGAGGCTTGGGAAACGCAACTCACCATCCGCCGGCGACTCCTCTTGGTGCGTCAGACATATTTAAGAGCCTCGCTGCACCTAATTCGCCAGCATACTACAGTGTAGCTCGTCCAGCTATGGAACGACTTCTTTCCTCCAGTTGTCTGCATGCAGCAAGGCCGTTTTGGATCCGTGTGAAACAATTGCTGAAGTCACTTGGTGTGGAGCTAGTGCAGACCTAATTCCAGGGTTTTCACCTACTCCCATCCCGGTTACTGCAGAGGCCCAGAGTAATTTTAGGTTTAGTGCAGTACAGCAGTGGTTGTACTTATGCATGTGTTTTAATAAAATATTTTTTGACATTTAAAATGAGCATCACAACTATACAGGGTGGAGAGAAATTGTGTTACGAAATTTTAGCCCCGTATAGCTGATGCCAGTATGAACCAAAATTAGTAATGTTGTGTAGGTCGACAACATCCATTTTTAAACTACGGAAACTTGGCGCCACGCGCTCCGATTGGCCGCGGGATTGTCCTATTGCCGGATGCTCTGGATAACGCATGACGGCGAATACTTTTCCTGACGGAGATCGCGATGTATCCAAGGCGGCACGCACTCTCGGTGGTAGCGCGCCAGCCTTCCACTCTGGGGACCTGGAGGCGAATCCGCCGGGGTTCCGACACATCCATTGTAGTTTCATGATACGACGTACAGGGAACAAACCCGTCGACAGCTGTTAGTTCGCGTGCAGAAAGTCTTTTACAAATTGTGTCGGCCCTGAAAAGGGCTAGGACATTGTTTACTTAAAGCAGGTGCTCGAACTGGCGACACTCTGACGCAACACAAACTTGGTAATGTCATACGTTGTTTTGTCGAACTCTTTCACAGATTCCTGGCATTGCTGTGATGTGATTGGTACCATGTTGAATGCGATCCATTAATTTCTGCCGGCCGCGGTGACCGTGCGGTTCTAGGCGCTACAGTCCGGAACCGCGCTACTGCTACGGTCACAGGTTCGAATCCTGCCTCGGACATGGATATGTGTGATATCCTTAGTGTGATGTCATGTATCATACGACCACACCGCCGCCTGAGAGATGGATCCGCCGGATGCGATTCTCTCCATAAACGGAACAGAAGAGCGGCTGTGCTTCACATCGGTGAAAAACAATAAGACTAAGCATAAAAGATCGAAACATGAGTAACTTGGATAACTCGTCCAGTAAGAGTTAGCACAAAAGAATGAAATAAGAGAAACTTGGACTAACCCTCCACTTCTTCACATAGGAAAATAACAGTACTAAGCACAAAACAGAGAAATAAGAGAAACAGACTAACCGTACTGTTCTTCACATAGGAAAATAAGTGCAAGACTAAGCACTAAAAACCAAAATATGAGTATCTCTAACAAAGTAAAATAACAGTAAGGCTAAGAAAAAAAGAGTGAAATAAGAGAAACTTTGACTGACCCTTCGGTTTCTCACACAGGAAAATAGAAGTAAGACTAAGCACAAGAGAAACTTGGACTAGCCTATCACCAAAATTATGTCTGTGACAATAAGTGCGCTTGGAATGTGCCTAAAATTCCAACAGCCCGTTATGAACATTCCGCTATAGCAAGCTGAATGGAAAAAATAATCGTCGCCACTTTAAAAGAGCACACAGATCACTTTGGAGGAATGTCGACGTTATAGCCGGCCGGAGTGGCCGAGCGGTTCTAGGGGCTACAGTCTGGAACCGTGCGACCGCTACGGTCGCAGGTTCGAATCCTGCCTCGGGCATGGATGTGTGTGATGTCCTTAGTTAGTTAGGTTTAAGTAGTTCTAAGTTCTAGGGGACTGATGACCTAAGATGTTAAGTCCCATAGTGCTCAGAGCCATTTGAACCATCAAGTCCTCTTAGTTTCTAGGTGGTTCGCGTCCGGGTGGGTGGACAAGAACCTTGAAGAGTACCAACAGGAAAAAGTCCAGTGGCATGAGGTCTGGTGATCGCGGGGCCATGTTCTACGATCACCTCTGCCAGTTACCCGGCCGTCGACGAGTTCATTTAAATATCCACGCACAGCACGACTTATGTGCGGGCTCCCCATCATGCTGCAACCACATGCGTAGCCGTATGTCCAGGCGAACATTTTCCAGCAGGCCGGGTAGACTTTCTTGCAAAAAGTGAAAGTAATTTTCCTCAGTAAGTCGAGGAGGTAAACGGGCCGGCCCAATCAGATGGTCATCCACAATGCCTGCCCAAATATTGAGCGAAAATCGTTCCTGGTGTCCATGGACTTACGTGACGTGAGGATTTCCCCTTGCCCAGTAATGAACATTTCGAGTGTTGTAAAGGCCATCCGAATGGAAGGTGCACTCCTCGGTAAACAACACAATGGCGGGGAAGTCGAGATCTCGTACAACACGTCGCAGAAACCCTAACCTTTGTTCATAGTCCGCCACAGGATTGAAGTCTTGAATGGGGTGGAAAGTAAATGGAAGCTGGCCGTCATCCCTGCAAACCTCCCAGAGTAACCGATGAATGACCTTCATGTTGTGTCCAACCGCTCGCGTTCTTGTCGTAGGTGCTTTCTTGAAGCGCTCGAGAGCAGCTTCAAAAGCAGCATCCCGTCGTGTTGGAGGTCTTCCAGCATCACCATAATGCCGCCGGTGAATTGCTGTAAACGTTTGCGTGTGTGCCTGGCGTCTTGCTGGGTACTTTTCCCCATACAACCGTAGAGCTTCATGCGCATTACCGTCAGCTAGTCCATAAACAGAAACGATATCTCATTGTTCTTCAAATGAGTACTGTGCCGCCATGCTTACTGTATGACTAAATCGCAGGTGACGTGTGTGTGCTCCGAAACGAAGCTTATGTGTGAATGCGTCTGACGTGAGGTGGAGACAGACAGCAAAACTTATTCGACACGTGTGCGTATCACGGTAGGACGTTTGTATCTGTGAACCGACAACGATAGAGCTGCCAGTCCACCGACGTACGGCAAGCGGTCAATCCCATGGCCAAACGGAGCGCGTAGCGCCAAGAAATGGTTCAAATGACTCTGAGCACTATGGGACTTAACGGCTATGGTCACCAGTCCCCTAGAACTTAGAACTACTTAAACCTAACTAGCCTAAGGACATCACACAACACCCAGTCATCACGAGGTAGAGATTAGATTATCCCAAGACTCCACTGTCTTCGATGCCGAATTGTACGCAGTGTTGAGGGCGCTGGAGCAGAAGTGTTATGCCTGCTACATTCCACGTCTTTCCTACAGCCTGAGTGCCTTTAACTCGCTACAACACTTGTACCCAGGCAGATAAAGTTGTGCAGGATATCCAGTATGTCCCTCTCCAAGTACAACGGCAGCGGCAGAAAGTGTCTATCTGCTGGGTACCAGGACACGTGGATACTACCATCTCGCTAGAATCTCTCTGTTGTGGTAAGAGTCAGGCTTACGTGGGAAGAAGAGTGAGTGGAAGTGACACGGTCGTAGAGTATCTTTTTCCAACCACGCAGACGGGATGAAGTCATTCATACTCTTCTTTTTATAGGACACTTCCCTGTGACTCATGGGTTTTCGCTCCAGCGAGAGGACCCTCCAATGTGCGGTGCTTGTGGCGTGCAAGTCATGGTGCGCTACAATTTAGTAGACTGTGTTTTGTATTCAGACAAGAAGGCATTACTCATTTTCCCGCAGTTTTGCCCTCTGTTTTAATTGACAATGACACGAATGTGGTACGAGTTTTAAAGTCTCGTGGAATGTCCGAAATGTTCCCCAAAATTTTACGAAGAAGTTTTTAATGTGTTGTGGCGGCCTCATCCATGTCTTTTTTTGTAAGTGAGCAGCTAGTCACATTTCCCTGTGGAATTATTTTAGCTTTCCTTTTATGTTACTTCTGTGTTAATTTCCAGTCTTAGCGTATCTGCCGACGTTTGCGCTTTCATGGATGTGAGCCAGTGCGAATTTGCGGATGAGCCGAGTGAGATTGAGACTTACTCTCCCCAGTATTATGATTTGTGACTTTTAAATCACATTCGTTCCTATTGTAAGACGTATATATTTCTATTGTCTGTTGTCAAACCACAATTTGTGAAAGATGTTTATATTTTATTAATAGGATTAAGTAGGAATAATTAATATTTGTCATGTTGGAAATAATTGTGGTAGCAGGGAATGTCTGCACCAAAGTATTGTTGGCAAGAGAGACCGCACATTGATATAATTCTAAAACGGGCGGGAGGGACCGCGTATGGATACAGTTTAAGAAAAGAGCGGGAAAGACCACGAATTGATACATTTAGTAATGGTAGCAGGGATTGTCTGCACCGGAAAGCATTGTGGGCAGGAGAGACCGCACTTCAGCGTTCGTAGGAAGTCAGTAGTAAGCTAGATGTGAAGCGAGTCTGTAGCAGGTCTGAAGCGAGAGGTTGAGAGGAGCGGTGCGTCTGCCAGCCACCAGCTATGATTTACAAGAGATTATAAACGGATGTATAGAGACATCAGCTAACTTTTATCGTAAGAGGAACTAATATTATTGAATTATTTTTATGAGAAACTCAGGGCTACTGAAGGTATGTTTGCGCAATGCTAGTTGTAAGATTATTGTAAAAAGTAAGTCCCATTTGAACGTTTGTAAAATCATTTCATTCAGAATATAATTAATTTTTGCCAGCAATATTGCATTACTGATTATAATCCATCCCAAAAACCATCAACGTAAAACTTTGCAAAATTTTATTGTTGTCAAGAAAAAGTTTAACTATGAATTACGTAACTTCAGTCAAATTAATTATAGAATAACGTCAACTTTGCTATTAAAGAATAACGTCAGCTTTGGTAATAAATACAGCCACTTATTATGAAAGCCCACCAGCAGCTAATAGAGTATAGTAAAACACAGTAAGTATATTCATGTCGCAGTTCGTTGTAGCAGTCAGATGGCGATCCAGTAAGAGTAAAAAAGGTAAGGAACAGTTTTGGGTTATTGCAGGTAACGACTGAGGGCCACGACGACGACACATTCTATGTTTCGTCGAAATAATCAACAAATCACTTTTAATAAGCAGAATTTAAATTTGTATGCGAAGATTGAGAAAGAGAATTAATTTAAAAGAGAAAGTTTCATTTGTTATTATTAAGGAAGAGATACAAATCCTAGGTTTCATAGGTTATTGTAAAAGGGAAGGTTGCGTAACAAAAGAGATATAGAGGAGACGGTTGTTGCGTAACACAGGAGAGATGTAGAGGAGACGGGAACGTTTCACTGTTAATATTTGTAAGGGCGTTGGTAACCTCACCGTTGAGGGCATGTAAACCACAAAAAAGAAAAAAAAACCACACAGAGATATAGATGAAGTAAAATCTTGCAGTCACTAACATCGAATTGCAATTTGTGACAGCGATTTCAAAACAGCTATTAGTTTCTCACGACAGAATGGAGATCATCCCACAACTGGTCGTGATACGTGACTCAGAAAGAAAGTCACACCATTGTGGATACTGAAACGATCCTTGACCAATAAAACGCACAACAGCAGCGACTGATACAGCCATAGGCGCGTGTTTCATACACTTGTAATACGAAAGAAGTATATAAACTGTTTCAATGCAGTTCTGCTGTTTGACGTCGCGATCTTTTGAACCCCCAACAAGCCTTGTTACAAAGTGGACCTCCCGTGAATATTGTTCTCTTTACCTGCGTGACTGTTTAGTTAAAGCTGCAGCGTAGGGACACGCAATTCGTCAATCTCGCCGGCTCGTAGTCCTAATAATTTAATCCGACCGCAATCGGATTGAATGTGGCGGTGATCAACAAAGGAATAATTGAATAGTGTGCCTCCACCACGTACAAAATGAAAACGAAATACAGTGAAAGCCTAAGCAAATGTCCCACAAAGCTGGCGCTGGATAATTACGATCACTCGCGGTAACAGCACTGCTCAAACGCAAACGCACTTGAATCGAAACAGCGATAGGTGAACGACAACGCTTATTCACGTCGTAGTCACAAGTCATGAAGAACGTGGAAACAGAAATGGAACTTATAACACTCCTGTCTGCTACTGTTATACCATAACCTCGAAACTGGAGGCAGTTCGCAAAACTGAATTATTTTGTTGGATTAATAATGGTATAAAGCAACAGAACAGTGTTACCCTCTGAGAGGAATTTTGTTAAATTGACCGTGTTGTTCCTAACGGAGGTGGCTTATCGGAAATGAAAGTCAGAATTACGTAAATATTGGAATAGTGACAAAAAAAATTTTTCCTAGCTATACTGTTCCTAGAATAAGGGAAACGGTCGTCAGCCTAATTAGGCAAGAGAAAGATTAACGTTCTCGTTTATGAAAGTAGGTATAAGTAACTATAATGGACAAACACAACCTAGACTTAGCCACACGCGAGTGCAATGGACTCTGACACACATATGTTTTAAGATTGAAGCTAACAGTTAGAGCAGCAGAAACTATTTTCAAAATTATAACAGATACCGTAACACACTATTACTTTCAGGGTTTACACAAAGTGAACGGTCTTTATAACATTATTATTAATATGCACTTCTAATACACAAGACAGACAAACACTTAGCAAACATGAGAATGTAACGTTTCAGAACTGCAGCTTTCTCACTTTTACTACAACGAAACACAATGTTGATAAAATTGCAAGAAACTGACTCACCTTTTAGAATTTACTACAGGCAACAATGTGTTCATTTACTTTATAAGCCTCAGTCTTAAGAACTTTTAATTTTGAAGTTAGCAACAGCACTTTAATAAGCAGTTTTACTAGGAAAGTTGTTTTCAGCAAGCATCATTAACTTTAACTTTCTTTTTAATAAGTTCAAGAGGCATTAATTAGCAAAACTCTAGGCTTTAATTTCTTTTAGTAAGGACACTCGGATATCACTTTAGCTCAAACGGAGAGGAACCTGAGAGGTGTTATGATGAGGAGAAAAATCAAGGTAGGTACATGAATTCAGAAACAAATTACCTTATATTTCAGCACATTAGCACGTCCATTAAGCTGATCCTTCACTGTACATCATTATAGTATTATGTTACAGTGATTGCGCAATGTAGTGGCAACTGTATGTTGGTAGGTGGAATTGTAGGCAGAATTGCTGGACTCTATCATTTCTTGGTGGCGAGGATAGATACAAACACCAGAATAGTTCCAGCTATTTATCCATCCATCCGAGGTCTTGGAAAGAAGCAGGAAAAGCCTCTCTCGGAATCAGCACAATACGCATCTTTTGCATGGCAGTGCACGGACTCGTAGCTCTTCCCTGACTGCTGGCTCGTTCCCGACTGACTATCAGTTCCACCTTTTCCACCTAGGCCAACCACAATTTGCGCGCGCTACACAGTTCCGTTCCCGAGGGGAACCACTACACCTTTTACATGCAAACTAACTAAGAACCCTAAGTGAGGATCAGCAGTTTACATAACAGCAAACAAATACATTAAATAAAATAGAACATTTTCACATACTGACACTTCTACAAAAAATTATTCACACAAAATTACAATTATATACAGTAAGTTTTGTTCCCTCCAAATGGGACAAAGAATTTTAAATTACAGATACACTACTTTGCATAGAATCAAATCACGACATCAAAGGTTTGACAAAGAAAAGAGTACACAATTTTATGTTAGCGATTCAAACACATTTACCGACGATCAACAATGTAACATTAAATAAAGCAAAAAACAAAATAAATCCATACAGCATAAGAGCTGTGGTGTTACAAACTGAGTCATTCCCTCAAGCAACTGTATCGGCAAGGGTGACCCAGAGAGGCCAGGGAATTGCAGCTGCAATATGCCCCCCCTCCGCCTCCCCCCTCATCCGCTTAGAAGAATATGTTATGATCTTTGAAAAACGAAGTCTCATCCGGCACCTTCAACGCATGGTCGTATCATTACATTATCAGCTTGAAAAAATCAGAACATGTAATGAGTAGTAACTAGTAGCAAGTCTATACAGAGACATGTCTAATGTAATCTCAAAAATATTTTGCCGCTGTTCTCCTATCAAATGTAAGTGCGATATGACTCAGGATTCTGCATCCTACCAGTTGCGTTGTATTTTTAATTATAGATGTTTTTTCTGGTGTTACTTACAAACAGTATGAGTATGGAATTGTCGTGACCTCATACGATTTAAATATTTAATTCACAGTCAGACCAAAAGGAGAAGTACCTGATGATGTCATAAGTGTCTTGCCTCTCTAGAGTACATGACAAATAGGATAACTAACGGGATATTTAGAGAAGATAACGCCACTTTAAACTGGAGGCCACTCATCATGTAGGCAACCAGCCAGCACACAGAGCCAACGGAAGGGGCCAAAGCATTGAGAAAAAAAAGGGCTCTGAGCACTATGGGACTTAACTTCTGAGGTCATCAGTCCCCTAGAACTTGGAACTACTTAAACCTAACTAACCTAAGGACATCACACACGTGCATGCCCGAGACAGAGTTCGAACCTGCGACCGTAGCGGTCGTGCGGTTCCAGAATGTAGCGCCTAGAAGCGCTCGGCCACCCCGGTCGGAAACATTGAGAAGATATAACACAGAGGAAATATTCCAATGACGCAAGTAATGTACGACAACAGAATTAATTTAACATTAAGGCAGTCACATGTAGATGGAATTCTCCCAAAGAGAGAGTCCAACCAGGCAATACAGCATGACGTGATGGAAAACGTCTTACTGGATTAAACCAGACAGTATTAATGTGACACTGGAAGACCGCACGCAATCAGGTTATCATGGATATAAAGGAGCTAGTTTTCAGCAGAAGGGAGGCTCGCTAATCAGTTACAGTATGGAGCAATCAGCGTACGAAGCGGCGACGCTGCCGTAGCAGCACTGAAGACTTAGTTCTTTTGGTACGAGAAACCGGTGAAATGACGGCACACATAACAACTGCGATATAAACAGTTACTGTACATCTCTTGGAATCGACTCGACAATGTCTGTCTGTCTCTGTCTCAACGAGTAGTACTTCAGAATTTCAGTAAATGACAGGACCAAGTTACAGCTGACGACTTGTCCCCGGCACTGCAAAGCCAAGTGGCCATATAGTACAGTAATACTGAAACTGGCTCAGGGAGGCAGGAGTTAGCAGGACGTATGTGACTCAGAGCACTCGTCACTGATTTAGATCGATAGTTGACTGGCTGTACAGTAAATGGTAGCACATCTGACACTTCAGCTACTCTGTTTCTCTATAATCTCACTTGTATCTAACAGCTCAATAAAATGATATTAGATCTACAACTTGGCTTCCGCCGTTTTGCAATACAAATCAGTAGCGGCAAGTGGGGTTCAAATGGTTCAAATGGCTCTGAGCACTATGGGACTTAACATCTATGGTCATCAGTCCCCTAGAACTTAGAACTACTTAAACCTAACTAACCTAAGGACATCACACAACACCCAGCCATCACGAGGCAGAGAAAATCCCTGACCCCGCCGGGAATCGAACCCGGGAACCCGGGCGTGGGAAGCGAGAACGCTACCGCACGACCACGAGATGCGGGCAGTGGGGTTCATAGGTGTAATACAATAAGCTTGGGCACCTGTAAACATAATGCCATAAAAATATTAGTCGATTTGTGATTGCATCACAAGGTTATTCTCGATTTAGTACGTCAAATTACGTACCCATTTCTCGCCATTTTCGGGAAGTTCTAATTTTCTGCTTTAAGATGAAGAAATCTGCTGCTGTGACTCTTAAAATGCTGTGTAAGACCAATGGTGAGGGAACTGTTAGTGGAAGAACGTGCTGAGAATGTTTTCAACGCCTCAAGAACGGTGATTTTGGTGTCGAAGGCCGGCATGGCAGGGGAAGACAGAACGTTTTCGTAGCTTACTGAAACAGACGAAGACAGTCACAGAACATCATTATCAAAAGCAGCTGATGCGTTCGAGCCCAGCACTGGAACACAATCAGCCACAATACAGTGATAGACACGTAAAGGTAATTTTGCAGCAGGTCAGTGCTCGAGCCCATGTCGCAAAACCCGTCAAAATATACACGGAAACGTATTCTCCATACGTTGCTCTCTCTGACTACCACCTTTTTCGATCAGTGGCATACAGTTTGGCTGACCAGCACTTCCGATCATATGATCAAGTGCCAAATTGAATCGATACATGGGTCCCCACAAAAGATGCCCAGTTCTTCCAACACAGGATTCGTATGCTATTCGACAGGTGTGAGAATGTAGTGGCCAGCGATGGACAGTACTATGAATCATAATATTTTTGTAAGTTTTTTCAAAATAAAGCCCCGAAATTCGAGAAAAAACGGCGGAAGCAAAGTTGTAGACCTAGTACATTAAAGTGATAATTTACAACTTCTGCAGAATCCATATGCAACACTTATCCTTTACAATCGTCGGTACTGACACTACTAAACGCCAAGTCAGTCAAGGAAATTCATGTCCGATGTAAAGGTTGTGAAGTATGAATCCTATTTCAGAAAAGCGCGTCGATGTCGTCAACGTCCTGATTATGTCTCCCAGGTAACACCGACTCAAGAGTGGTGGAAGGCACCACCTGTGTCGGGACGCGACAGAATATGCAGGGGTGGGACAAAAAAATGGGAACATCGCGAGAACATAAATGCAGATGTTAGCCAAGCCTGCTGGTCGCGCTGTTGTATTTGACCGCTAACGGCACCTGCGCACTTTATTCTATCTAGTTGTGAGTGCATTAGTGAATTCGAACGTGGCCAAATTGTTAGAGCTCTTATGATGGCTGTTTTTGTAACCAAGTTAGTCGAAGTGTTTGGTACTTCAACAGGCAACGTATCGAGGATTTACAACGCAAACAGAGAAAGCGGAAAAACCTCATCTGCTAAGTCACAAAACGGATGAAACTGTGAGTTGAGTAATCGTGACGGACGGCCATTGAAAGGCACTGTGACATAAAAGAAGACGGCGACAGCTGCAAAATCACTGCTGACTGGAAAGTCGCACTCGTGAACACTGTCAGCACCCAAGCAACACTCTCGCGTGATAACGGGATTTATTATTTTTTTTACACAAATTATACATTGATAAGCCCGCATCTCGTGGTCGTGCGGTAGCGTTCTCGCTTCCCACGCCCGGGTTCCCGGGTTCGATTCCCGGCGGGGTCAGGGATTTTCTCTGCCTCGTGATGGCTGGGTGTTGTGTGCTGTCCTTAGGTTAGTTAGGTTTAAGTAGTTCTAAGTTCTAGGGGACTGATGACCATAGATGTTAAGTCCTATAGTGCTCAGAGCCATTTGAACCATATACATTGATAATGATGGAGTATTGCTGTCGTAACGTGGTGGGCTTTACTCAAAATAATTGATAATTTGGTTTTGATTTTGAATTACATTAAATTGCTTTTGTGGAAATTGTCCGTTTAATCAAAGTTAATCCTTAGCAAAATTATTTGTCACTTTACTAACTATAAGACACACTGATCTTAGAACATGGACATATAAGTCGAAAAATGAAATAAACATTTCCAGATTACTGCCTCGGCTAATTAGGTTTTTTAATCAAGCGTGAGATCTTTTGTTATTATTTGCATTTTGCCGACAGACGTGCGAGAAAATTATTCAAATGGTTCAAATGGCTCTGAGCACTATGGTACTTAACATCTATGGTCATCAGTCCCCTAGAACTTAGAACTACTTAAACCTAACTAACCTAAGGACAGCACACAACACCCAGCCATCACGAGGCAGAGAAAATCCCTGACCCCGCCGGGAATCGAACCCGGGAACCCGGGCGTGGGAAGCGAGAACGCTACCGCACGATCACGAGATGCGGGCGAGAACATTATTTCTTACCACTTTTAGAGTTTGCGTTGTAGTCTGGGTCGTAGCTCTGGATCTCGGCTATTGAACTGAAAATAGAAATCTTAAAAGTACGTGCTCTGCTGCAACGTCTGGCGGCTGTGAAAAAAAAATGTTATTATAATTGTAGCGGGCGAGTCTTTCGCTTCCGCTAATTTTATAAGATAAGACTGCCACGTAATGGCGTCGTTGGCTGCAACGGCCGTCGCAATTCTTGCACTGTAAATTACTTAAAATGAAAGTTATTTAAAGGAAGCGGACATGAGATAGGGCTCACCTCTTACAAATTAAAAGTGAATAATAACATGAAAGTAATATATTATCTGATCAAAGATACAGTATTGCTTACATTCAACGGCACTCATCGAGATGTCCGCCTACTCGCAACGAAGAAAGAAGAGAAGTGATAATGGCTAAAGTAAGACAAATGATAGCTCCTTTTTCAGCTATATGATCCATTATTGTTTCGAGTGCAGCTTTTTATTCTCTGCACTCGAAAATGATTCACAGAATTTTATGTAATAATAAAATGCACGAGAGAAAACTGTATCTCGCCTGAGCGGTTAGTGTTGACTTATAGTCTAATATTAAAATTTTTTTCTTTCACTGTCATTTCCAAGTTATTTGTAATATTTCACTGGGGACGGTACAACACAAAGGGAATTCTAATGGAATTCGAAAACAACACATCAGTGATGCAAACGACCGTAACAGGAAAACGTGGAGCAATGAAAGAAGGTCATTTAGTCGCATGAGTCGTGTTTCATACTGTTTTCGACTTCTGGCCGAGTTTACGTCCATGGCGGGGTTCGGCGATGATTAGGTCAGCCATACCGCGTTCTATGGGACCCGCGGTTACTCTGTAAGGACACGTGATTGGTAAGGATTATGTAACCATCTTGGGTGATTAGGGCCCCTGCTCACATTGTTTGCATCACCCAGAACTAGTTCTGTGAGCCACCACAGCCGCCATCTCTCAATGTTATTGAGCCTTCGTAGTCTACTTTGGACAGCGTGATCGCTATTCACCTCCATCATCATTACCAGAACTAGCCAAAATCTGCTGGAAGAATGGTACAAGATAGTATTGGGACACGGCCGGCACCATTCCAAAATACCGAATGTATCCGGTACGTGTTGCCTCTCTAGTCGTTATTACCGTAGCGGGTTGCGACATAGAGAGAGTCCTTTCCTAAGCATCGTTAGTAGACAGCAACAAGGTCGCACGCAGTGTATCCGGCAAGTGTTGACTCTCTAGTCGTTATTACCGGCGCGGGGTTGTGACATAGAGAGAGAAACCCTTTCTGGAACTCGAACCCTGCTCCTCCTGGGTGGAAAGGCCAAGTGCTCCCACCTAACACAATTAAACCACCAGACACACATGGAATTGATGGGAAATTAAAAATGCCGGAGCCCTTTCTGGGACTCGAACCCTGGTGCTCCTGGACGGAATGCTCAAGTGCACCCCCAACACATGAAACCCGTCTAGATGCGGGAGAGGAAGGTTAGGTTAGTGTACTTTATTTATTTTGGTCGAGAAACTGACGCAAAGATCGATCCTAATTGCGTAATTAATCACAAAGATAGGTCCTAATTACACAACTATATGCAAAGCACTACAGAAGGACGGCATAAAATCGCAATACGCCGCGGAAACTGACGATACCATACAACTGGTGTTATCCTGCCAAGAAAAAAATTCGCAGAACCACTCGAAACCAGCGACAGAAACATCAAAACTCTACCCTACACCTACAAGCTGCCAGAGTCGATATTAGCTAACTTTGAGACGGGTGTATTTCCTGCTTTTCATGTATGCGTGTTTCTACTGCATTACAGAGAAGTTATTATCAGAGTTTTTTTTTCTTTGTATACGTCTACGGCATTGCATGTTTCGAATTCTTTAAGTTCAATGGGCCCCATGTACAATTAATCTTAAATAGAGTGATGGTAGAACTGCTGTCTGGACGCTTCCATATGAGGTCTACTTTTTTCGTATTTGGTCTTCGTGGTCCTTATGCGCAATTAATGTTAGCTGCAGTAGAGTCGTTTGGTAGTTACCTTGAAATGAGGGTCTCTAAATTTAGTGTTTACAGTTCCTAGGAAAGAACACCGTCCTCCAAGGACTTCTGTTTGAGTTCTGAAAGCAGCTCCATGGCACTTACAGGTAACAGATCTAGAAGCCATTCGCCGAAATTCTTCAACATGACCTGGAACGGATCAATCCCACCAGTGAAGTAAGCAGGACGATAGTAATACTTCACCTGAAAGTTACTGGTTTATTATTCCTACTCATCAGCATTAACTTGCATTTTTTCCGCATTTAAGGCTAGCGACCATTCATCACACCAAATGGAAATTTTGTCTAAATCGTCTTGTGTCCTCCTACAGTCACTCAGCTTTGATGACTTATCGTAGACCGCTGCATCGTCGGCAGACTATTGACCCGCCAAATCATTTAAGTATAAAGAGAACAGCAGCTATCCAATTGCACTGGGCTGCATATTGGATATAGCCACTCTCTTATCTCTGAGCCTGTTAAATATGCTCGTGCCTTCGTTAACGGGCTGCGATGGGAGATCGTGTCATATACCTTCCTGAAATCTAGAATATGTAATCCACCTGTTACCTTCCTTTATAGTTCTAGATATATCATGTGAAATAAAGGCATGCCGAGTTTTGAACGAATGATGCTTTCTAAAATCAGGCTGATTCATCAACATAAACAGCTTAGCCTCAAGAATGTTTATTATATTCGAACTGAGAATACGTACAAAGATTCGGGAGCAGTCCGAAGTTAGGGATATTGGTCTGTAATTTTGCGGTCTGTTCCTTCATCTTTCTTGTATACTGGAGTGACCCGCGCTTTCTTTCTTTCCTTTATACCATTCGTTTCGATCTTCGTGTTGGACGAGAAAGAAAGAGAGAGGGAGAGAGAGAGAGGCGGGGTGATGGACCAATTCCCTGGAGTACTCCTTCTAAAATCTAACAGGAATGCCATCCGTACCAGATGATTTGTCTGTTTTTCAAATCTTGACGGTACTTCCTTATGTCAGTTACACATCTTCCATACGGGGGTCCGTCCGAAGGTCAAGAGACTGCATGTTTGTACGGTTTTCATGCTTGAACGATGTCTTAAACGTGAAATTTTAAACTTAGGTTCGGCTTTTGCTATCTTCAACTGCCGCACCAGACTGGTCAACAAGGAACTGATTGGAATCCTTAGACTCGCTTACCGATTTTACACACGGCCTGAAAGTTCTCGGCTCCCTGCCAAATCTTTTGCTAAGTTGTGACGGTGGCAATTACGTGCTTCACGCATTAATATTTCGGCAGCCGGCTAATGGCTTACGAGGCCTCGATTCAATCTATTAAACGTGCTTGATTCGATTATTCTATTCCCTACAGCTTACAGCCATGAAATATCGGTCAAATTACACATCATCTTCGTTTTCCATTAATGTCGATGGTACTTCATTCCTAAATATACGGCTTACAAGTAGTATTGTTTAGTGCTCGTCGCAGTTATGAGTACCGGTAACTACAAGCGAGGTTCATTACAAAAGCGATTCATTACAAAGGCGTTACTGTCTGACTCGAAATAGCCAGGTATCTATGACAGGGTATGCTAATACACAGAAAATTCGGTGCATAACTGATTCTTTGTCTATGTGATGCACAAAACTAATTTCATTTTGTTTTGATGTTATTTATTTATTTATTGATTTTAGTTTCAGAAGCTATCCCCGATAGCTCCGCATCGCCGTCACCACTACCATCACTGCCAAGATGGTACTTACTTCCGGAGGAGGGGTATGGAAAAGATGATAATGATGACGATGACGACGATGTAATATTTCTCTGTGAAATAATAAATATCGACTAAAAGCACTACATATTTTGGAACACAACCTACGAGCAGCTTAGAGACAGAAGTGATGACACTTTCTGCGGGACCTGACCATCATTTTGCAGAACAATGCTCAAGCACGTAGAGTGCAAACTGTTACTGATTTGTTTGACTGATGGGACTGCTGAGTGCTGTACCACCTACTGCGGTCCCCTGACGTAAGTCCTCGTGAGTTCAACTCGATTTCTGACTGAAGGAAACACTTCACGGCATTTGCTTGACGACTGCTGCAACTCATCGATTAACAGACCGCGCCACTCGAACTATCGACACATGTGACACTGCTAAGAGCATCACTGGCAAGGGTTATACACTATGCTGGAGACTACTTTGAAGGTCAATAAAACTTTGAAAGACATATTTATTTTGTACGAGCTGTAAGTAAATAGTTTTTCCACTTTTAAATTTCCAATCCTCGTATATAAACTCTCTCCTAGTATCCACCATCTTCTACAAGACGAGTCCCTTACAACAGAGTATACCACAGAGGTGCATGTGTGTTTGATGCTTTAGAAATACGCAGTGTGTTGCCTCTACAGTTGCTAAATTCATCATAGCATCCACAGTGAGTAAATGATACACTGTCACTGTTGCGGCCAAAGATGTCAATACAGAGATAGAATGTATTGTACTTAAACTGCCAACAGCCTTGTTCAGTCTATTTCAGTAATGTACCTATCCATATATCCTCAATTTACACTATAACTTTGATGCCACTGGCTGATCTCCATGACAGCAGCAATATCTCCCTCCCTGTAATACTATTACTTGGAGTGCAATAAGACTCTCTTCACCAACTGTTCGGTGTTGTAATCAAGGAAGAAATTAACCGCATATTTACCTTCTCAGAGGAACCGAAAGTATAGGACCACTCGGATTACGTTTCGCAGACTCACCCATCATTCAATTTGATTTCGTTTGGCTCCCATACAGCTCAGCTGATGACGCCATTCTTACGTGCTCTCCGTCCCACTCAGCAACTTGTGTGATGAAGACGCTCGATCTGCTCACCACACAACGAATTCAACCACTGATGGTGTTAAAGATTAATATGTTTTAGAACAGTTAGTCTAATTCTGAAGACGACGCTAGTTTGACTGATTATGGCATTGGTCTTCCGCTCCTAGTCTGCTTCTGTCTGTAACGGCAGGCTCAATTCAACGTCATGCTTATCTGTTGAACAAAACAAGAGTTAGTTTTACACGCTACAACAAGTAAAAATCAGTGATAGTGGTCAAGGTTCATGGCTGGACTTGAGAGCATCTATCTTTTGTGGTGACCTTCATTATCATCCTTTAAACTGACTGGCGTGTTGTTTTAGCGTCTCTGCTTAACTCAAATAGTTAAGCCTAGACTCGGCTAGCGTCGCTAAAACGTCTCTACAACACTCCTACGGCCCAAATCATCAATAAGCTCTGTCGATCACGCTATTGCGTGCGACCAGCCACCTGATTTACGTCTTTCTATGACGGCTCAAAACTCGTCTTTTCACACAACATCCTCATCGCACCGATTACGAATTATCCATGTCTGATGCGTCCCTATCGCCTAATTACGATTGACTGGCCACCGGATAGTCGTTTTGATCACCGTACTCACACTATCAACACAATTGAGATAACAGGTGCGTCTCGAACACTACTGCGTCGGACAGACCACCTCATAATTATCACCCGAAACACCCACAATCACCATACGCCGATAACGCAACGGGTGGGTCCTGAACACTACCGCATCGGACGTCATACCCTGCACTCGTCTCAAGAAACGCAACACATTCGGTGGGACGCAATATCCACCTACCACATCACAACACGCTCAACACAGCCCAAATCCATCCACCACAGAGCCTGATTTTATCCTGAAAGCTCTCCTGTCCAATAGCCTTGCCATAAAATTTTGTATAGGAAGTTATCTACATAAGATAACCCCTTCTATAATTAATCTAATACTTCTAAATATTGTTTGTGTCATAGCTGAAGCAAATTTTCTATACTAAGCGACCCAGTGGTCCCCATACAACAAAATTTAACATCAAACACATAATATACACACAATCCATGCCAAAATAAGACAAGCACATGAAAATAGGAAAATAAATACACACAACTTAAAACAAATAATCACAAAACACAAATAAAACAGTGCCTATACTAATACAAATAAACATCGCCAACAAATCACAAAAATCTAATCTAATTATACACTACTTTGTTCCCGGCCGCGTTCTTCCGCTGCCGAGTGTGCCGCCCTAGTCATTCTTGTCTGTTTTGCGCAGTTTGCGTACGGCCAGGGTTCGCCGGACGTATTTTGATTATTTGTGTAGGTTCTGGATTGCGGTCTTCACTCGCTCTCCAGTCCTGCACTGGTTGATCCCTTCCATTTTTATTGGTTGGTTTCCAGTTATTATTACCCTGGTTCCACCTACGTTCCTGTGGCGGATAATGTTTGTCCTCTATTATCGCGTCACTTCGGATTGTTTCTTCAAGTTGCATGCTTTGTGGGCTGCACCGCGGAACTAACCCGTAAGATGACAATGGTCTCTACGAGGAGTCTCAGCTTTTCTATCTAAGGCCAGCCCGCAAATATGACAATTAACATCCTTTTCATACAAGTCATCATTTTCCTTTGATTTGGTCATGGGAATATTGATGCTGTAGAGCTTGTGAACTTGCCATGAAAGTTTTCCAAGCTCAGTGAGAAGCCAAACCGCCGGATCGCCCCCTACATAAGACTGATAGCTATTAAGTTTACAATCATATGCGCATACAACTTGGAACGCAGTCGCATAAGGTAAGTGTTTTTGTGTGAAGGTTGTGTGTGAGGCTAAGGGGTTCCCTTCACAACGAGTAATAGGAGCCAGCAAGCATCAAAATCGGCGTACACAACAAAAGGACAACGCTGCTCGTGGTGAGCATTTTTAAATTTAATGAAGTTATTTTCCTCAGTGGGCATAACAACACGTACCGGGTCCATGCATGCACAATCTAATAGATGTGTCGCTAATAACTCTTGAGATGAAAAATAATTCAAACACCTTATACAAATATGTTGTTTATGTTCATTTTTACTTAACTGGGAGGAAATGAGTCAGGACATGTCTTTGATCCAGACGTAGTGATAATTATCACGTTCGGAGAAGAGCAGCATGTTGACATGCAACTCTCGCTCACATGCAAATTTTGAGAAATGGAGGGGGCCTACTACTGTATGCTTGTTCTGCTCATCTGACTTGCTTTTCCTCTCCAGGCCACAAATGTGGACCGATATTGCGGTATTCTGAGCTTAAAACTTAGGTATGTCCTGGATTCTTAAAGGGAACTCTATTCCATCAAAGTTGTACTGTCTGTTAATATCTTTGACTTTGTAACTGCTGGGACGCTCGGGATGATGTTTGTAATTGTATTTGTAATTTCTCTCGCAAGCCAGGACTGACCATGCAAAACACGCATTATCATACTTATTTTGAACATTAATGCACGCCTGCTTTCTCTCAATATCTATAGGGAGTTTAATATAACTGAACCCTCCATTCATTGGATCATAGACATGTATATGGATGTCGAGGTGTGGTATACTGCTGAGCGCTTTAGCGGATCCACGTACTTCCATCTCGGAAAATCGGGTCCTAATAGCGCTCAAGGTGGATTCTCGGTACAACTCAGCAATCGATGTGCTCCGAGAAATAACACCATTTTCACCCCATATATAATGCAGAGTAACCGTCTCCGCGTCACCTTGATGTTTAGGGGGGTGACTCAGTTCACTGCATAATACCGCACTGCATTTAAAGGCGTTAAATTCCGGATCTTCTAAGAGTTTGAGGAGCTCGGTCTCCAAGACGGGGAGGCACGCCTCCAAAAACCTTACAGGATCGCGATACCTCCCGCATGGATTCTCAATTCTGGTGAAAGAGATTCGCCCCTCAAACGCTCTAGCAACTGCTGAGTATTCTAAGGGAGTCATTACGCCGTTATTCTGATCGAATCTGTTATCGATAGGACGGGGGAGAGAACTACCGCTAGCCATAAGGAAATTACTATTATTACTGTTGCTACAACTAGGAGTCCACCCGATAGAGGCATGGACTGGTGATGGGTGATCGTAATCATCATCATTTGCGGGGAGAGGTATACGTCTCGGAACGCATACCTTGCATGGGCGGCAAGCTGCTGCTTCTAGAGGAGGAGGGGGTGACAGTCGGTTTGAAGGGCCAGGCTGTGGCGACGGCGGACGGGCTGCGCAGCCAAACGGTTGCGAGAGCGCCGGGGGAGGAGATGGCGCTAACTCTCTCTCTCACAACCCCTCGGCAACATTTTATATCCTCTCTACTTCGACCATCATCAGTTATTTTGCTCCCCAAATAGCAAAACTCCTTTACTACTTTAAGTGTCTCATTTCCTAATCTAATTCCCTCAGCATCACCCGACTTAATTCGACTACATTCCATTATCCTCGTTTTGCTTTTGCTGATGTTCATCCATATCCTCCTTTCAAGACGCTATCCACTCCATTGAACTGCTCTTCCAAGTTCTTTGCTGTCTCTGACAAAATTACAATGTCATCGTCGAACCTCAAAGTTTTTATTTCTGCTCCATGGATTTTGATACCTACTCCGAATTTTTCTTTTGTTTCCTTTACTGCTTGCTCAATATACAGATTGAATAACATCGGGGAGAGGCTACAGCCCTGTCTTACTCCCTTCCCAACTACTGCTTCCCTTTCATGTCCCTCGACTCTTATAACTGCCATCTGGTTTCTGTACAAATTGTAAATAGCCTTTCGCTCCCTGTATTTTACCCCTGCCACCTTTAGAATTTGAAAGATAGTATTCCAGTCAACATTGTGAAAAGCTTTCTCTAAATCTACAAATGCTAGAAACTTAGGTACCGATAATGGCACCTTTGGAGCCTTAAAGGCATTCTTGACTAACATGAACCCATTACGTCCAGTCTCAACGTTCACGATAGTTACAGCGTCCCTTTAAAGCAAACCTGATTTGCATCTTTATAGTTGCGCTACTAGTGCCACTCTTAAGCGACTGGCGCAATATTTGTGTAGACATCTTTCACATGCAGAAACACACCTGCAAACTTTCATTTATGTCGCACAACTGCTTCTTAGTGCAGCGGTTTTCCTTTCATCACTGGATACTGCGCAAATTTCACACAAAAAATTCTCAGTGAATTAAGTTCATTACATGTTGTACCTATAATGCGGTAGCATTATTATATTTAGTGATTAATACATATAATTCATTCAAAGCTTCGAGTTTTTTTTCTATCTTCGCGCTAACCAACTAGGATCACGTAACAAATTCCGCTTCTTTCTTGGTTGTTCCCTATTTTCCAGTTCTTCCTAGTTTTCTCCTAATGTTGTCTTTTCATTTCTTTCGTTTGTTCAAAAAAAAAAAAAAAAAAGAAATGGCTCTGAGCACTATGGGACTTAATTTCTGAAGTCATCAGTCCCCTAGAACTTAGAACTACTTAAACCTAAGGACATCTCACATATCCATGCCCGAGGCAGGATTCGAAGCTGCGACCGTAGCGGTCGCGCGGCTCCATACTGTAGCGCCTAGAACCGCTCGGCCACTCCGGCCTGCTCTTTCGCTTGTATTTAGCAAAAATCAATGTACTGCACTCGTCCTACAACTCCAATGAAAATTTAAAAACAGATAATACACACATTCATGTTATCGTCATTGAATCTATTAGTGATTTCTATGTAGTTAGGGTTTATTAGATGCAGAAGCATTACGTACGGTGGAAGTATGATGAAACTATACCACCTAGAACCATGTACAAACATGCACTTCGATGTAGAATATTAATGCTTCATAGTAGTACCTGGCACAAGAACTACTTACTCTATCACTAATACTACAAAACATACTCAGTGGAAAAAAGTAACACCATTGAAAGCAGAAGTACTTACTCATTCCGTGACAAAGTGTAATAAAGTTGACTACTAATTTCGTCAGAAGCTGCTAACATTGAGTTCTACATTAAATGCGAGAAAGTAAGAAAAACTAATGCGAACGAAAAAGTGGAATATGGACAGTATACTTTAAATGCGTTTAAAAAAAATGTTCAAATGTTTGTGGAATCTTATGGGACTTAAATTCTAAGGTCATCAGTCCCTAAGCTTACACACTACTTAACCTAAATTATCCTAAGGACAAACACACACATCCATGCACGAGGGAGGACTCGAACCTCCGCCGGAATGCGTTTAAATAGGGAAGTTCACGCACAGATACATTCACAGGAACAGATGTCCACAGAAAACTATGCGACTAAACCAGCTTCTGTTGTATATGAAACAAAAACAAATATGGAATCGTATATGCCACCCAGTACTACAGATGCGAACAGAAAATCAAGCAGAATACTAACAACACATTCACAATGGACTTCACAGAGTGCAATACACACAACAAGCGGTAATGAGGAACACAATGTGACGAGACTAGCTTCTCCTTACTGTGAAACGAAAACAAACATGGAATTCTGTAAATGATCCAATACGAAACGGAGATAATGAATAGACAGATGAATTTCCAACATTTCAGGTGGCGTGGCAGCTAACCGAGGTCGTGTTACCGGAAGACCCCGTATGACTTTCAGTCGGGCAAATATAATAACAAAAGACGGCTTTATAGACCGCAAAACATTATCAGACTACTGTTTACGATTCCTTCTTGTTCTTAACTTCTGTCTTGTTTCCGCATCAGTTGTTTTAAATAGAAAATGTTACAATGCTTTCGTGAATAACACCGCGCCAGGAAGGCATTTTCATACTTTTTCTGTTCTTCAATGCGTATTTGATCCAGTAGTACGACACCTTTTGTTACAGATTTCTTATTTCTTCTGTTCTGAAAGCCTTCTAAATTTAGTATTTTATTCTTAAAACGGTTTCTGTTTGTTGTTACCGATTGTTTTCAGCTCTTTCCTTATATCTGTAGTCTATGCTATTATCGATTTCTTTACGGAAATGCAGGAATATTTGTCTCGTTAGCCTGTTCTTTTCATTCGTTAGAGGCTCCCAAAGAAGATTAACCGTTGCTTTACCATTACTTCTGATACTTTCACTGTGTCAACATTCCCATTACTTCCGTATTGCATCTGTTATTTTCTTAATAATCCGTCTATCAAGTACCTCTGTTCTGTTCAGCTTACAGCTCTTTGTTCAGGATTGATATGCGTGTAAGCATTCTGGTCTTACTACTGTGCCGTACTGTTTCAGGTTTGTTTTATACATGCACGCTTCTTGTAGTACATGTTTTTGTGAACTATATGCTGTTTCCATTTCATTAACTCTTACATCTACTGCAATTTTTTCTAATCTATTGCGCTGTACACTTTTTCTAAGACTTTTAAATTTACTAACTCGCTCTGGTTTACCTGCTTGTGTTTCTGTGTATTTTGGTACATTCTATGTGTTTGTCATGATTTTTTTCAACTGAAATTTTGAGACCAGCTTTATTCGCTATATTCTCTAGAAAATTTGAGTAACTGCTTACGTCATATATAAGATACCATCAGCCTAAATTGAGGTAATAAAACCAATCTTTACCGAGGTTTCAGACCAAATAATTGAGCCTTCTTCAAAAGATATGCCTGGATCTATAATTTGTCTAAGAGGGCATGGTCTAGAAATAAAACTAAAACAGCCTCTTAGACAAATTATAGATTCAGGTATATCTTCTGAAGAAGGATCAATTATCTGGGCTGAAACCCAGGTAAGGTTGGTTTCACGACCGCAATCGAGGCTGATAGTTTCTTATATATTAGATTATCACGATTGCTGATTAGGCTGCAATGTTGAAAGTGCTTACGTCATCTTTTCTGAAAGTATTACAAAATCATCTCCAAAAGTCCGCCCCAGTAGCTGAGTGGTCAGCGTGACGGATTGCCGTCCTCCGGGCCCGGGTTCGATTCCCGGCTGGGTCGGAGATTTTCTCCGCTCAGGGACTGGGTGTTGTGTTGTGTTCATCATCATTTCATCCCCATCCGGCGTGCAGGTCGCCCAATGTGGCGCCGAATGTAATAAGACCTGCGCCAAGGCGGCCGGACCTGCCCGGCGAGGGGCCTCCCGGCCAATGACGCCAAACGCTCATTTCCATTTCCATCTCCAAAAGAAATTTTACTTCGTCTCCTTCATATCTTGCTTTTCCGCGAAACTGATATGTGTTTACCACTCCTACATCTCCTTCCTCCAGGCAGAGAACCTGTGTACCTTCACCAGCCGCACTTTTCACACTCACACACACAAGGCGTGTATTAATATTGCAGTAGCGAGATACGTTACGCAGTTGCAACAGACAGATAGGAATTAACAACAGCTGAGCAATGTTACAGGATAAATATCAATCACATGGTTTAACTCAAGATAAGTAGGTCTAAGAGACTACAACACAGTTGTAATAAGTGGATGTTATCATTCTTATATGCCTGGATAAGTGCATTTAACTGATTGAAACTGTAATATTGATCATACCGGTGTTTAAACAACTACGTAGTCATAGAGAAACAGGCGTTTAACATGGATCAGTGAAAGTTTCTGTATACACAATTTACTCATAAAACGGACAGAGGTGTTTTAGTAATTTAGATTCATTAGACGTGAGTGCATGAAACATTTACAATTCTAATGGGTCTAGTAACAATAACGAAAGTGAAGATGTTAATGATTGAGGTACTGGAAAAGGTGTTCGCATTAGACGCCTTTTATATTTCTCTTTCGAATAACGTGGACGTACTTAATTTTGGATGCTTCTTCTTCTACGTACGTATGAGTCGAGGTGTTGAGCTAATCAACCTTGTTCTGACCATCTGTTCAAGGAAGAGAAATCCATAGTATTTTTGTATCCGATAAACACACTTCGTATTGTCCTATGTTTATGAACTGTTTCGGCAATATTTTTACACATACTTTTTTTACTTACAAGATCAACGTAACATTTGTTCTAGTTATAGACAATCACTAAACGCAGCAAACGTCAGATTTTTTGACGCCATCATAGCCTCATTTAAATTAATCGTAAACCAAAAAATAATCAATGTATCAAGGATTTTGAATAAATGAGGTTCACGCTTGGCCAGTGAATTTCTCTTTCTATATTCACTTCTTCTCTGTGAAAAAGGTCTCTTTCTACAGCAGTTTGCTTAGCTGACACGTTGTCTAATTATTACTGTGCCATAATTTCGTTTTCCTCCCGTCTGTCTTGGCTCACAACCAGCATAATCGAAACGAAGCTTGATGACTCCGCGATTAAAATATTGAACGTAGATTCGATCGCCCATTCGACCATCACGATTTGGGATTTCTTTGGTCGTTTGAGACAGATAATGCGGTAGTTACTTTGAAAAGACCGTGGACGATTACTGATTGCTCGCTCCGTTATCGCGAGTTTGTGCTCCTTTTCTAATGAAGTCGTCATAGCGTCAAAGGAGTCTATTTCCTCGTAAAGTCGCCTGATGTTGCCTCGTAGCACGTTTACACGTATGTATTACGATAGCAATGTTTCTCTCTCTCTCTCCCAGCCATATCAGGTAACATTGCTGGGTTATGGTTCTGTCAATTGCTTTTGTGCACAATCTCTAATCAGCAGGAAGCCAGTCTGTGGCAAAATGATTATTGATCTTTTGCCAGGGCTCAGGCGACGGGGGCGGGGGGGGGGGGGGGAATTGGGGGGGGGAGGGGGGCTAGGACGGGGGATTGAGAGTTGTCATGGCGTCTCAAATTTGAAGCCGACGGCCAGCATTTTGGTTTCCCCTAACACCAACTTCTGTAGGAATTATTTTGATGAAAAATGCCAGCTCGTATCGCTTACAGGTGTACTAATAATTCTGACTATAGCCTAAACTGTAAAAGAATCACATTCGTAAATGGACTCGTCCAAGCGATATTTTCTTTTATATACATGAATTTTGATTGCACTGTTATTTTTATTGTAGCTGATTTATTTCAGTCATTTGACTTCAGATATTCTGTCAGTCCAACTCTAAAAGTTCTTTGGGTGAACGCTGTGAGAAGGAAATATTGTAAACCGACCAAGCATAGCAAAATTTTTTCTCAGCCAATTTGGAAAGAGGACATAGCCCGAATATCAGTTTCGTCAGACCACATTAAGGGAAATGCTACATTACGAAAGCAGCCTTTTCGCATCACATACTTCTCTTCTTGGTTATTCGAAAAGTACAAAAAAAAAGTTAATACACTACTGGCGATTAAAAAAGCTACACCAAGAAGAAATGCAGATGATAAACGGGTATTCAATGGACAAATATATTATACTAGAACTGACATGTGATTACATTTTCACGCAATTTGGGTGCGTAGATCCTGAGAATCAGTACCTAGAACAACCACCTCTCACCGTAATAACGGCCTGGATACGCCTGGGCATTGAGACAAACAGAGTTTGGATGGCGTGTACAGGTACAGCTGCCCATGCAGCTTCAACACGATAACATAGTTCATCAAGAGTAATAACTGGCGTATTGTGACGAGCCAGTTGCCCGGCCACCATTGACCAGACGTTTTCAATTGGTGAGAGATATGGAGAATGTGCTGGCCAGGGCAGCAGTCGAACGTTTTCTGAATCAAGAAAGGCCCGTACACGACCTCCTACATGCGGTCGTGTATTATCCTGCTGAAATGTAGTGTTTCGCAGGGATCGAATGAAGGGTAGAGCCACGGGTAGTAACACATCTGAAATGTAACGTCCACTGTTCAAAGTGCCGCCAATGCGAACAAGGCGTGACCGAGACGTGTAACCAATGGCACCCCACACCATCACGCCAGGTGAAACGCCAGTATGGCGATGACGAATACAGGCTTCCAATGTGCGTTCACCGCGATTTCGCCAAACACGGATGCGACCATCATGATGCTATAAACAGAACCTGGATTCATCTGAAAAAGTTACGTTTTGCCATTCGTGCACCCAGGTTCGTCGTTGAGTACAGCATCGCAGGCGCACCTGTCTGTGATGCAGCGTCAAGGGTAACCGCAGCCATGGTCTCCGAGCTGATAGTCCATACTGCTGCAAACGTCGTCGAACTGTTCGTGCAGATGGTTGTTGTCTTGCAAACGTCCCCATCTGTTGACTCAGGGATCGAGACGTGGCTGCACGATCCGTTACAGCCATGTGGATAAGCTGCCTGTCATCTCGACTGCTAGTGATACGAGGCCGTTGGGATCCAGCACGGCGTTCCGTATTACCCTCCTGAACCCACCGATTCCATATTCTGCTAACAGTCATTGGATCTCGACCAACGCAAGCAGCAATGTCGCGATGCGATAATTCGCAATCGCGATAGGCTACAATCCGACCTTTATCAAAGTCGGAAACGTGATGGTACGCATTTCTCCTCCTTACACGATGCATCACAACAACGTTTCACCAGGCAACGCCGGCCAACTGCTGTTTGTGTATGAGAAATCGGTTGGAAACTTTCCTCATGTCAGCACATTGTAGGTGTCGCCACTGGCGCCAACCTTGTGTGAATGCTCCGAAAAGCTAATCATTTGCATATCACAGCATCTTCTTCCTGTCGGTTAAATTTTACGCCCCTACCAGGTCATCTTCGTGGTGTAGCAATTTTAATGGCCAGTAGTGTACTACCGAAAGAAAGACGTCGTATTACTGGGTAAAATATGCGTTGAAGAACAGAAAGAGATTGAAAATGCCTTCCTGGCGCGGTGTCATTCACGTAAGCACTGTAACATCTTTTATTTAATACCACAGACAGACACGACAGAAATTAAGAACAAGAAGGAATCGTAACCATTAATCTGTTGTTTTGGAGCATCTACCATGGAGGCGTCGGTTTCAAAGCAACTAATAGTGTAAGTGCGTAGCGTCATCTTCTCTTATTATACTTCCTCCCTGCGCGAAAGTCATATAGGGAATTCCTGTTAGCTGCCAGCCCACCCGGAATGCTATAAGTTTATCTCTCCACCATCTCGGTTTCGTATTGGGTAGTTTAAAGAATTCCATATTTGTTTTCGCTTAGTAGTATGCAGAAGCTGATTTCATCACATTGTGTTCCTCACTACGACTTCTTGTGTGCACTGACTCTCTGAACTGGATTGTGAATATGTTGTTCGTATTTTGCTTGATTTTTTGCTCACATCTGTAATAATAGGTGGAGTATATCATCCCATACTTGTTTTTCATTCATACGAAAAAGAAACTGATTTGGTCGCATAGTATTGTGTGGAAATTTGTTCCCGTGTGTTAACTTCCCGATTTAAATGCGTTGAAAGTATATTGGCCGTATTCTACTATATTGTAGTACGCATCACTTTTTCTTACTTTCTCGCATTTAATGGAGAACTCGATGTTAGCAGCTTTTGATGAAATTGGTATTCAACTTTATTACATCTCGTCAGGGAATGGGTATGAACTTCTGCTTTTAATGGTGTTACTTTTGCCGCTGAGTATGCTTTGTAGTAGTAGTGATAAAGCCAGTAGTTATTGTGCCAGGTACTACTATGCAACAAAAATATTCTGTATGAAAGTGCATATTTGTAAATGGTACTGTGCGGACAGTAGACCGTACTTCCAAGGTACATAATGTTACTACATTTAGTAAAACCTGACTATATAGAATTCACTAGTAGATTCAGTGATGAAAGCATGAGTGTGTTTATTGTTTGCTTTTAAATTTACATTCGATGTGTGTAGTATATTGATTTATGCTAAATTATACTGCATGTAGTACATGTTAATAACATGTGAGCACATTTGTGTAACTACTGTTGCATTTTCGGCATTTGCGAGGAAGAATGCCATAAGCACTAAAACTACAAAGCCTAGTCACTGGCAAGAAGCAATATCATTCAAAGCAAAAATACGTAATCTCGTGACAGCATGTAATGAAGTTGAGTACCAGTTTTGTTAAAAGTTGTTGACATCCAATTCTTTACTAAACATGAGAAAGTGTGAAAAACGGGTGCTAATGTAGAATGCGAAAAATATACTTACGACATACTAAAATCGAACGAATTAAGAAGAAGAAGAAATAAAGTTAAATATTGAACTTTAAATTATCCTTCGACATTCCATTTGCTTTCTCTTGATTCATATTCTCTTAATAGTAATAGAACAGAGATCGGTATTTAAATATAGTGCTCATGCTTTCTTAACAAAACTTGAAAATGAAAATAATTAGAAAAGAACGGTCAGATGTTTTGTGAAGTGATTTGCCTAAAAGAAAGAAATAAAATACGTGAGAGTGACATTTGACTCGCTTTGGAATGAGGATCTAAATCATGTACAGCAAATGAGGTGTCAACTGAGAATTTAAAGCTCAGTGTTTAAATTGGAATCTTTGAATTTTAAAGAGTGCTAGATGATTTTACCTGGTGGTTTACGTAGACGATGCGGTCTGCTGTGGAGAAAAGTTTCAACAATTTTTCAAACTCAAGTTTTTTCAATTGGGAATCCTTCAAGAATCAGGAAAGAAAATGCGTGTGCTGCAAGAAGTAATGCTGTCGGCATCGTTCTTGTTCATTCACTTTAACGAAGAAGAATGAATATAAAAAAGTTGACTTGGAACCGTAAATCAGAGAGCGGTTCCTATCTAATTGTGGATTCTAATCGGTAGTCTTTGTACGTGACTAATATATGAGTTTCTGCTGCTACGGTTCTTCATTTATGATTTTAAATATTCAGTTACTTGGTTTTGATAAGCAACATCAACCACATTTTTGTTTCAGTGTTCGAACTGCTGTAGATGATTTCGAGTATCATTCAAAGGCACATCATATGTTCCTCTCATCTGTTTTCTTTCTTACTTTTCGACAAACCACTTCATAAAATATTTGGTCGAGTTTTTCTAAAAATACTTTTCGTTCATGTCGCAAATCGCTTGTACATCTTGAATAAAATCAATTTTGGAACACTTTGGACGGGCCGTGTAAATATCATATGCTGACATAACGTATATATTTTGTGGATTTTGTAGCAGTCCTGTTTAATCTCCTAATTAATCTGTAAAAATCGTTAATATAATATTCCAACATAGTACAGAGAAACTGTTTTTCTAGATAAAATTAAAATTAATTTATGTTTAGTTTTTTTGAAAATTATGCTCTCGTGGACATAAATTATGCACTAGCATTGTTTTAAAATTCTATATTTGTTTAACGTAAATAATTTTAAGGATGTGATAACAATGGCTAAGCTTTGTTCTACCACTTGTACAACTATGTAGCTTGTCGTATTTCAACAAAATTTAACATTTCTTCCAGAAAGTGTAAAAAACGAAACAGTTAGTGTAGTGAGTGGAATTCTGTTTTACAGTTCTCGAGGTGGAATTCGACGACAGGTACAGGCCCATTTTTTTAAAAATTTCTGATTTTAGACTGCATCATATAGTATGTGAAATCTTAATACGGCTGTTGCAACAGGTAATATACAAAACACATTTAATTACTTAATACTGATACTATAGTGAGAGTATTTTTATATTTCACATTTAAAAACGTATTTTGCTTTTTAAAGTTCAGCACCATATTCCACGCACCATATTCCCCGATGCTACCCAGTGCATGACAGCACTGCTATAGGCAACATCAGTTCTCTTATCCTTCTGTTTGAATTCCTAGTTATTCTAGGTGTGTTTCAACCATTTAAGTCACATAGCTACTTCCTGTATTGTTTTGGACTACTTCATTTACTATGTCACTTTCAATTACGTTACTTAATGTCAAGAGTAGGGCTAACAGCTCGCCTCACAGGGAATTGGCCAATTTTTTTACTGTTTTCAGTAACATCATATGACAGTAAATTGTGTCTTTCAGCGTTCAGTCAGATAAGCACATACCTTTTCTGTGCATATCCATAGTTGTTATAAGGGACAGTGAAATGAAAACAGGACAGATGGAAAAAAGTAAGCAAACTGTTTATTATTTCAAACGTAATCGCCATAATTGTTAATATGTCTATCCCAATGTGAGACAAGACGGTCAGTTCCTTCGTGTAAAAATGTTTATGATTATCTACGGAAACATGATTACACCCAGACGTCCACCTCTTCGTCCGAAGCAAATCAGCGACCATGAATATCTTGCTTCAGTATTCCAAAAAAATGAAAACCGTACGGCTAGGGACCGGGGTCGAATGGAGGATGCGTAATGACTTCCCAGACCTTCGCAACTTGTGGGTGGACATCAGAATGATGCCTTCCGTCAACCCATTGGTCATTGACTTCTGGAAAGTGGCGCTACAACTAACGCACAGCGGTATGTGGACGCTTTGTAAAAACTGAAGTGTGTCATCAAATCTAGGGATGTTGACGGATGGCATCATTTTGATGCAGGATAATGACCGCACACATGTGGCGACATCTGGCTTCTATGAACAATTAAATACTCATCATTATTCTGTTTCTCCAAAAGTATTCCGAAAAGTTTTTAGACCATTGACTATGTGAAGGAGTGGGCTAATACTTCAACCTAAATTTTAAAAAGTCAGGAGTTTTTCGTTGTTGAGATCCATATCTCCGTATGTAAAAATGCCACCAACAACGAGCAGTAAGAACGTCGGTGGGTGTCAGGAAAAACTGCCTACGCCAACGAATGAAGCATTTGGATCCACTGTTCTTTAGTTGACGTACTCCGTTGTAAATCTTACATGTACCGTACCTTATGTACTAATCCCTACATATTATAAAAATGGATCTGTATGTACGTGTGTATGTTTTCCATACCTCCTCCTAAACTAATGGACCAATTTCAATCAAACTTGATCAAATAACCTTTACTATCAGGCAACTGTAGCTGTGAGGGGTAAGAACCACCTACCTATCATAGGTCAGGAGATACCACGTCATAAACAATGAGATGTGTGAAACACTGTCGCACCATCATGACGTTTGAATTTATTATTTCTGTGCTACTAACTATTCGCAGTAGATTTCGCATAGTATCCATATAGTCTGCTGAATATACTACTCAAATATATCATTCTATGGCACATAGCTCAAGAGGTATGTCATAAACACTGAGATTCCTTAAAAAATGCCACATCATGCGTGAAGTTTTGAAACATTTATTCTTTACTACTAAGAGACTCATGCAGTCGAGTAAACTTAAAGAACCACCTCACACCTGCCAGCTCTTTTGTGTCATCGAGACGTGTTCGAAATTGTGTTTTAGGTGCAAAAAACAGCTGCACCCAGCGTATAGAAACTGTACGTTTCTAATAGAAAACCGGCAAAATGAATACCCGGACACTGCCTCGTTTGTCAACTAGTTTATCATAAAACAACATGGGTACCGATAAGGGAAACACGGAAGCTGAAAATGTCGACACGCTTCTGGCCCTTGCAGCATACCATAGCAGGGCTGGGGTTTCTGCTCATGAATATACTGCTAGGTGTCCTGGCTGACCTAATTCAGATAAAAATGTGTGTGATCTGGAACTTCGCCATCGACAGGCAGTTGTCTTCCTTCCATATCAACATCGAATAGAGGTCGTCCATAGACTAACCTTATTCCGGTTCACGAAGAAGACATTCTTGATTTTCTGTATTACTCTGCGTACGTAGATTACATTTTATGGTTGCACTCAATGGTGGTGACGCAGAGACGCATAGAACCAACAGGAAGATTCCATGGTCGATAATAATAATGAGCGCATGGTATTGGTGGCCGGGAGACCCCTCGCGTGGCGGTTCGGCCGCCGCTCCACAAGGTCTTCAACGCCACTACGGCGACTTGCGAGTGAATGAGAATGGAACGATGATGAAAGACACACAACACTCAGTTATCTCGAGACAGAGAAAATCCCTGACCCCGCCGGGAATCGAACCCAGGACCCCGTACGCGGGAAGCGAGAACGCTACCGCAAGACCACGAGCCGCGGACTCCACGGTCGATGACCGTGCATTTCATGAAGTGAAAGCAAAGCCCAGAACGCAGCAAAAGTTGTCGAAAGTGAGCGCAAAGCGTTCAGAGAGCGATCCATATCGGAAAAGGTAATCACAGGCAGTATCAGTCCCCCTACTATCGATGATGTGTATCGAAGGCTTCAGAGAATATCGAGAGTTGTGACAATTGTGGGGCCGCGGTATTTAGAGGCGCTCTCACGTCACTGGAGGGGTAAACATGCCCTCCGGATGAGCCAGCTGCGGTCGTGATGTGAAAACCGAGTATCTCCGACCTATCCTCCAAAGTGATACTCAGGCTGTGCACGGAATATGAATCCTTGTTTGGACACTACAATTGAACCCATACACTAAGGTCACAAAAGCCATTGGATAGAGATATGCATTTACACGAATGGCAGTAGTATCACCTACACAGGGTATAAAAGGGCCGTGCATTGGCGGAGCTGTCACTAGTACTCGGGTGTTTCAGGTGAAAAATTTCCAATGTTAATATGGCGGCACACGCGGAGTGGTAGTTGCATGGATCATTCCATTTCTGAAATCATGGGAATTCAACATTCCAAGATCCACGGTCTCAAGAGTTTGCCGATAATTACAAATTTCAGGCATCTTCTCACCACGGACAATGCGGTGGCCGACGGCCTTCACTTAACGACCGAGACCAGCGACGTTTGCGTAGAGTTGTCAGTGCTAACAAATAACCAAAATTGTGTGAAATAACATCAGAAATCAATATGGGACGAATGTATCCGTTAGGGCAGTGTGGCGAAATTCGAGGTTAATAGCGTATGGCAGCGGAAGACAGATGCGGGTGCCTCTGCTAACAGCATGACGTCGCTTGCAGCGCCTCTCATGGACTCGTGACTGTGTCGGTTGGACCCTAGACGACTATAGAACGGTGGCCTGGTGAGACGTCCCGATTTCACTTGGAACAAGTGTGGCGCAAACCCCACGAAGCGGCCGGCCGGAGTGGTTCGAATCCTGCCTCGGTCATGGATATGTGTGATGTCCTTAGCTTCGTTAGGTTAAGTAGTTCTAATTTCTAGGGGCCTGATGACCTCAAAAGTTATGTCCCATAGTGCTCAGAGCCATTTGAATTTCAACCCCACGAAGCGATGAACCCAAGTCAACAAACCCACTGTGCTAACTGGTGGTGGCTCGATTTGGTGTGGGCTGCGTTTACATGAAATGGGCTAGGTCGTCTGTCCAACTGAGCCGATCATGAAAATACACTACTGGCCATTGCAATTGATACACCAAGAAGAAATGCAGATGATAAACGGGTATTCATTGGACAAATATATTATACTAGAACTGACAAGTAATTACATTTCCGCGCCATTTGGGTACTTAGATCCTGAGAAATCAGTACCCAGAACAACCACCTCTGGCCGTAATAACGGCATTGCTACGCCTGGCCATCGAGTCAAACACAGCTTGGATGGCGTGTGCAGGTACAGCTGCCATGCAGCTTCAACACGATACCACAGTTCATGAAGATTAGTGACTGGCGTATTGTGGCGAGCCAGTTGCTCGGCCACCATTGTCCAGACGTTTTCGATTGCCGAGAGATCTGAAGAATGTGCTGACCAGGGCAGCAGACGAACATTTTCTGTATCCAGAAAGGGCCGTACAGGATCTGCTACATGCGGTCGTCCATTATCCTGCTAAAATGTAGGGTTTCGCAGGGATCGAATGAAGGGTAGAGCCACCGGTCGTAACACATCTGAAATGTAACATCCACTGTTCAAAGTGCCGTCAATGCGAACAAGAGGTCAACGAGTCGTGGAACGAATGGCATCCCATACCATCACGCCGGGTTATACGGCAGTATGGCGATGACGAATACACGCTTCCAATGTGTGTTCACCGCGATGTCGCCAAACACGGATGCGACCATCATGATGCTGTAAACAGAACTTGGATTCATCCGAAAAAATGACTTTTTGCCATTCGTGCACCCAGGTTCGTCGTTGAGTACACCGTCGCAGGCACTCCTGTCTGTGATGCAGCGTCAAGGGTAACCGCAGCCGTGGTCTCCGAGCTGATTGTCCATGTTGCTGCAAACGTCGTCGAACTGCTCGTGCAGATGGTTGTTGTCTTGCAAACGTCCCCATCTGTTGACTCAGGGATCGAGACGTGGCTGCACGATCCGTTATAGCCATGCGGATAAGATGCCTGTCATCTCGACTGCTAGTGATACGAGGCCGTTGGGATTCAGCACGGCGTTCCGTATTACCCTCCTGAACCCACCGATTCCATATTCTGCTAACAGTCATTGGATCTCGACCAACGCGAGCAGCAATGTCGCCATATGATAAACCGCAATCGCGATAGGCTACAATCCGACCTTTATCAAAGTCGGAAACGTGATGGTACGCATTTCTTCTCCTTACATGAGGCACCACAACAACGTTTCACCAGGCAACGCCGGTCAACTGCTGTTTGTGTACGAGAAATCAATTGGAAACTTTCCTCATGTCAGCAAGTTGTAGGTGTCGCCACCGGCGCCAGACTTGTGTGAATGTTCTTGAAAAGCTAATCATTTGCATATTATAGCACCTTCTTCCTGTCCGTTAAATTTCGCGTCTGTAGCACGTCATCTTTGTGGTGTAGCAATTTTAATGGCCAGTAGTATATTCGGCTACTTGGAGACCATTTACAACAAATCGTGGCCTTCATATTTATCGATGACAATGCGCCACGTTACTGGGCCACTATTGTTCGCCGTTGGTTTGAAAAACATTCCACACTGTTCGATCGAATGATTTACCGATCCAGATCGCCTGACGTGACGGATATCGAACGTTTATGGAGCACAACCGGGAGATCAGTTAGTACAGAAAAACGTGCACTGACAACACTTTCGCAATTATGGACGGCTATAGAGTTAGCATGGCTCAATATATCTGCAGTTGATTCAGAACAACATTTTGGGACCACGCCACATCGAGTTGCTGCACTACTCCGGGCATAAGAAGGTAACAATTGTGTGAACGTAACACACATACATGTCTGCCACGATCATGGGTATGAGGTAAACGCTAGCATCAACTTAGGGTCCCGAGTATTGGGTTGCTGATTATTACTGGACCGAACACAAACAACTTACCTAAAGCACTAGGCATGTACCGCAGAGGTTTTGGTTTCAATATGATGGTGCGCTTACTCACCTTGGAAGGAATGTACGACGGTGGTTAAGCAGAGCTTCTTCCTGGTACTTCATCTGCCTTGATGGTACAGTTTTATGACCTCTGCGTTTGTTTAATCTAAATCTCTTGAAGAACTTATGTGTGGCTTTTTAGCGAGAAGGAAGCGACTCTGCCTTCCTTCTCTGGTTTCTTTATAACTAACCTGGTGTCTTGCTGCTTCGGTTGTCCCTCGTCGCAGTAGTAGTGCCCAGGTTCCAGGTTCAATGTAGGTTTGTGCCCCCGCTGAAATTGGGTGTGTCGGGATGCCAGTTGTTAAAGGTTAACAATGTATTGTAATGTAATCGTTTTAATGACGAAAGGTTTAAAACACGCATCACAGACTTTCCAATATGGCAGCTCTTGGCTGCGCCGTTACACTCAACACTTTACAACACCGTTATCACTTTCAATACTCGTGATAGACACTGCCCAGAACACGTGGCGTTCACTGATAATTAATACCGTTCACTTTAACTTTATATCTTGTTTATCACCTCTATATTGGTGGTCAGTGGTGCATTCTGCTACTGCAACTGCCTACTCGCGACCGTCCTTTTGGAGCCGCCTCCGGTTACTCGATCGTGCGCTTTGATTGGCGCCTAACTACTAACTTCGTAACGTCTTCCCGACGCACAAGAGAGCTCCACCTTTCATCCTCAGCCAACAGGAATACTCCACTCGTCTGCTACGCATATATATATCAAAACTCTCAGCCAAAGGGAGTTCAGATCGCTGTTGCCAGGCGGATCTGACGTCACGTTTGCGTGTGACGGAAGTTTGTCTCGGAATACTTTCTCAGATTGTAAGATCCTACTCCCAAATAGTCGGATCTTGTCCCTTCTAACGTTGCACAACATTTCATCTTATGATGTTATCGTTAATGCTCCTTACTGACGCATAATTATCAAATGGTCATGTATCCCGACTGCTACAGAGCATTCCCGAGCGTTTAGATCTCGCAAAGGTTCGTAAGTGCGTACAATAATTAGCATAAACACCTGAAGGGAATGCACGTATGCATTAAAAGCTTCCTGTTGGTACACTTGCAGAAGCAGGTTTATTGTACTCCGCTGAAAAGTGCGGAAGAACTGGTAGCACATGTTGAAGGAAGGAAGATAGGAAAATAGGGTATAACGTCCAGTCGACATCGAGTTCATTAGAGACGGAGCACAAGCACGGATGGTATCAAGGATGGGGAAGGAAAGCAGCTGCGCCCTTCAAAGGAGCCATCCCGGCATTTTCCTGGAGGTATTTAGGGAAATTATGGAAAATGTAAATCTTGATGGCCAGACGCGGGTTTGAGCCGTCATTTTCCCGAATGCTAGTGCTAACCACAGCACCACCTTGCTAGGTGGAACTTGTTCAGTTTGCACATCTAAGTGTGGATAAAGCTATGTTGTGAAAAGATCTCTGTACGTTATTTGTAAGACGTCCTGTCTCTGATCATATGTTTATAATATTTTAGCGGGTTGCTGATACACTACATTAGACCGCTCATATTGAATGTAATAAACATAAATTTCGCATGTTATTTTTCTTTTAACACTTTTTCTCTAAGATAACATATATTCTGTATGTTAAAAAATTCCATATTTATAAGTTTTCTAGCTTTTTTCGTCTTGTGATATAATTTTTGAATAATGTACTATTATGCTTCATGAATATTTCTGACATGGCTGACCAAGGATTGATATTTTCGCTAATAAAAAACAGTGTAGCTATTGGATAAATGTGTGTCGTATAGTGCAAAGATCACGCCACGACACCAAAGTCACCAACGCATATCGTTACCACAGACACTAACGACCCTTCGCTGCAATCCGCAATGACAAATGGAAGAGGCTGAAAAAGAGACACCGGCTCTCTCAGCACGGCAGTGCCCTCGCACAGAGGTCAATATAGAGCTGAGCATCGAAGCACTGTGTCCAGTTTGTGATCTCAGCTGAACTAGCAATATCATCAAGTAGGACTAAGGAGTTATTCAAGCCTCAGATGGAAACATAGTTTTGTAAATGTTGATCATTGTACTTCAAGAGGAGAGTTAATTAATTCGTGCATCAGGTAGTGATTTAATAGTGAGTGACAGCTGTAAATTATTAAGCACTCCTGAGACAAAGGATATTACCAAGTTAGATAAATCTTTTTTATCACTGATTTAAGAAAGGGAACTACGTTTCACATGTTGTTCAGGTGAGCCATCTAAAGTGGCTCTGAGCACTACGGGACTTAACATCTATGGTCATCAGTCCCCTAGAACTTAGAACTACTTAAACCTAACTAACCTAAGGACATCACACATATCCATGCCCGAGGCAGGATTTGAACCTGCGACCATAGCGGTCATGCGGTTCCAGACTGAATCGCCTAGAACCGCACGGCCACACCGGCCGACGTTGAGCCATCTCCCAGAACAATCAAAGAACACACAGCTATGTTTGGACGATTTTAGTTTCGTCTGGTCATAATATGATCTAAGAAACAGTGTTATTGGGTTGAATAAGATTACTAAAGAAAAGAAATGGAGCCAGACACTGAAAAGGAACTTACTTTTGCGTGTTTACTTGGCTGGGTTCCTTTTTTTTTCTTTCTTTTTAAAAGTAAATCTGTTAGTGTTAAGTAAATATACAAATTTTATATGAATTATGTATGTAAACGTTGTACATCTATAAATTTTGAAATGTAAGTATTATGGCCAAAGAAATTAATATCAATGTAAAATTAGAGAAAACGGGAGATAAAGAGAGTTGTAGGACAGTGCTGTGTGGACGAACGTGCGTCCGTTGAACTGATTAGTGGTTCGAATCGAGAGATGAAGAAGAAATTCTAGTAGAGGAAGATAGTAATTAATTAACATTTACTTAATTTTCCTCGGTACTTAGCAGACCGCGGTAATAACATTAAACACGAAAACAGTTCCTAATGCTCTGCAGAACATTAGGAAGGTGTTTTGCTATTTAATATTAATAATTATAGATGTGTAAGTTAAGTGAACGCAGCGAGTTGAGTGATAACATTGCACGAGAGACGAGTAATTGCGTTGGTGACATGTATTGGCCACATGTTGAGATACACTATAGAAGATGTTTAAAAAATAATTATTTGTGTGGAATGTAGTTTTAAGTGACTATTCTGACGGAGTTCTATGGGAAAGCTCCAGTCATTTGTGCATTACCAGATTTTTTTCGCCAGGCTTTACGAAATTGATCGAGTATGCCTGGTATGCAGCGAAATGTGCAGAACAACGAGCGGGCTCATTTCTGACACCATCCCAATTCTGTCTAAATAAAATTAGTGGTTACTGAAAAGTGCCTACTGCATCAATTTTTCCTTTGTCCGGTGTGTATGGGGCAAGAAAAATGTTTGTTTTTGTCATTCAATAGACACTTCCCATTTTTGTGACGACTACAGGGAATAAAAAAGAAGAACTGTTTCACTGAAAGTCTAATGTACTACATTTAAACATTATTTTAAGGAATGGCCTGCAGGAATTGTTATAAAATGTAGTACTGCAAGACATTTCAACCAATTACAAGTCCTTATTGATGGAAGTCCTCTGTGACATCAGACACTGCCATAATTTTATTTTCTGTGCTAGCCACTTTTATCGGAATTACATGTGCAAGAATTGAACTGTCGATATGAAGTTATTCAAAAAATATTTGTATAGTTTAAGCCGGGTTTTCAGAGGAGGAAACAAGCTAACCACCACGAGCACAAGAGAATTGCATCTGGTGTACCCGCTAGGCCTCGTGCTGATCTTTCATCTGGACGCCACTGCAGCTACTTACGTGTTCCTAACCCTCCCCTGTTACCTGATCGGAAAATGGAGACCAGCAGTATAACTTGGAATCCGAAACACATGTCTTTCGTGGCTACTCCATCTGTGAGAAGTGAACGCTCGGTTAAAAACCATAGTGAAAAAGTTGTGGTCTGAACGGGACTTGATCACACGCTCTCTGGATCTCTAGACCATTTTTGTTTCAGATAAAAAATCAAAAAAGAATGTGACCATTAGACCTTACACGTGTAGTGAAAACACTAGCTGTGTCACCTCTTGAGACGACGCTCGACGTCAGTAATTAGTGATGTGTTTATAAAATTGTTCAAATGTGTGTGAATTCCTAAGGGACCAAACTGCTGAGGTCATCGGTCCCTAAACAGGGTTATTACAAATAATTGAAGCGATTTCACAGCTCTACAATAACTTTATTATTTGAGATATTTTCACAATGCTTTGCACACACATACAAAAACTCAAAAAAATTTTTTAGGCATTCACAAATGTTCGATATGTGCCCCTTCAGTGATTCGGCAGACATCAAGCCGATAATCAAGTTCCTCCCACACTCGGCGCAGCATGTCCCCATCAATGAGTTCGAAAGCATCGTTGATGCGAGCTCGCATTTCTGGCACGTTTCTTGGTAGAGGAGGTTTAAACACTGAATCTTTCACATAACCCCACAGAAAGAAATCGCATGGGGGTAAGTCGGGAGAGCGTGGAGACCATGACATGAATTGCTGATCATGATCTCCACCACGACCAATCCATCGGTTTTCCAATCTCCTGTTTAAGAAATGCCGAACATCATGATGGAAGTGCGGTGGGGCACCATCCTGTTGAAAGATGAAGTCGGCGCTGTCGGTCTCCAGTTGTGGCATGAGCCAATTTTCCGCGGGCTACGCGTGAAACTTGCCCGCACGCGTTCAACCGTTTCTTCGCTCGCTGCAGGCCGACCCGTTGATTTCCCCTTACAGAGGCATCCAGAAGCTTTAAACTGCGCATACCATTGCCGAATGGAGTTAGCAGTTGGTGGATCTTTGTTGAACTTCGTCCTGAAGTGTCGTTGCACTGTTATGACTGACTGATGAGAGTGCATTTCAAGCACGACATACGCTTTCTCGGCTCCTGTCGCCATTTTGTCTCACTGCGCTCTCGAGCGCTCTGGCGGCAGAAACCTGAAGTGCGGCTTCATCCGAACAAAACTTTATGAGTTTTTCTACGTATCTGTAGTGTGTCGTGACCATATGTCAATGAATGGAGCTACAGTGAATTTATGAAATCGCTTCAATCATTTGTAATAGCCCTGTACTTACACACTACTTAAACTACCTTATGCTAAGAACAACACGCATACCCATGCCCAAGGGAAGACTCGAACCTCCGGCGGGAGGGGGGAGGAATCACTGATAGGCGCCTCTAACCGCGCGGCGATCTCTTTATAAATTTTCCCTCAATAGTAATGAGAAGCTAGGGAGAAATGGCAACCGACATACAAAGAATTTTTTGACCAGTACTAATGAGAGATGCAATTCCGTGTAAAGTGCACGATCTCCACGCATGTCACGCTTCCATGCAAACTGAGACACTTAAATTCTTCCTTCCGTGCGCCATTTTGCGTACTCCGTCAAGAACAGTGCGCTCGCCATGTAAAATAATCCTCACTGAATAGCAAAGTTTCGCACTGTGACTCTAACAAGACGGAGTTGTATCCTGTATGCCAATTATTCAAAAATGGCTCTGAGCTCTATGCGACTTAACTTTTGAGGTCATCAGTCGCCTAGAACTTAGAACTAATTAAACCTAACTAACCTAAGGACATCATACACATCCATGCCCGAGGCAGGATTCGAACCTGCGACCGTAGCGGTCGCTCGGTTCCAGACTGTAGCGCCTAGAACCGCACGGCCACTCCGGCCGGCTGCCAGTTATTAACTCGAAAAACTAAAATTTAGTTACACAGCGTTTGCTGCCTCGTGTTCTCTTCCGTTCCCTCTAGTACAAACGGTTTTACCCATATACAAGCGAATGGTAGTAAATTTTCTGCAAATGCTCTTTCGCACGAGTTCGCTTCCGTTCGCTCCATTGTACACATGGCTTTAGGTGCTTAAAATTGGTGTTCGTGAACTACGGTTATGTTCGCTACACGGCGCTGCGTGAATGATTCGCCGAGTCGCGTGCTAGGCGGGCAGGGTTGTACAAATAGCTGTTCGCGCCGCAAAAACTTGTAACTTCAACATTTCTTACAAAATACTTGCAGTGTCTCTTAGGAACTAAAATTTTTCCAGTACATTTCCTTCGTTGTCTCCTTCCTGTGTAAAAAATTCAGGGTAGGTTTCGACATGTCTTATTGGACCATTCGCTTGTGAATCTACATCTGCAGCTGGGTACGCCTTACGATCCAATATCTGATTTCGGAACCTGTGTCTGATCATGGTGTGTGAGAACCCAGTTGGTTGCACGTGTACCTCCTCATCACGTGACTCTTGGGCAGAGTATTGGCTATTCCCATCTGAAATTTTATTTCAGAGGTAAGTTATTCTTTCACTCCTAACGTCGAGCGTATATTTCCCTGTGAACTTTTCTTCTGTTCCGTCTCTTACAAACTGCGTACGAACCCCTTGATTTCTAGGTTTTCATCTCCCTTTATATTCTGAATTAGACGTTCAGTATCGTCATATAGCTTTCGTATCTCTTCATTTTCTGTTTACGACGTCGGCATGTAGACCTGAACAGTTGTTGTCATCATTGGTTTGCTGTCAAATCTGATGAGAAAAATCGTATCACTGAACTTTTGGCAGAAACTCGCTCTCTGATCTACTTTCCTATTCATAACGTACCCTACTTCCCTTATGGCAGTTCCTGCCGCTGTTGATGTTACCTGATACTCGTCTGACCAGAAATCCTTGTCTTCTTTCCATTTCACTTCACTGAACCCGCTCCTATATCTAGACTGAATGTCCGAGCCAAGGTTTTGTTCCATCAGTAACCCACTATCATCCACGTACTACTTCCTACGGAATGCGTCCATGATTGGGCCAAGCAGATGGAAGTCGGAAGGTATGACGTCCGGGTTATAGGATGGACAAGGAAGAACGGTTTTGTGAGCTCTTTTTGGGTACGCAAACTTGTGTGAGGCCTTGCGCTGTCACAGAGAAGGAGAAGTTCGACCCCGTTTTTGTGGTGACAGACCCGCTGAAGTCGTTTCTTTAATTTCCTTGGGGTAACACAGTACACTGGCGAGTCGATCGTTGCAGCATTAGGGAGGACATCAAGTAGAAGAACCACTTCAGAGTCAGAAGTCCGTCGCAATTACTCTACCAGCTGAGGGTGCGCCTCTGAGCTTTTTCTCGGAGGAGGCCTGGTGTAGCGCCTCTCGATGGTTTGCAATTTTCTTTTCCCGTTCGAAATGATGGACCCATGTTTCATCTTCTTTGACAATATCCGACAAAAAAAACTATCACGATCAGTCTCTTAACGCCCAAGCAATTCCGCATAAATGGTCCTTCATTGCTCTTTATGGTGTTCTGTTGGGCGGCTTGGAACTCAGGTGGCAAAAACTTTTGAGTACCTCATCTGGTGCACGAGTGTGTCAGCACTGTCAACAGAGACGTCCAGCTGTGCAGCGAGGTGTTCGATTGTCATCCGTTGATCACCTCGAACGAGAGTGTCCACACCTTTCAGCATTGCAGGAGTCAAAGATGTGCACGAGCGGCCCGCTGGGGATCGGATAGGCTTGCGTGACCTAGTTTCGATGATGACCGACACCTCGCCCAACTACTCTACATCTACATCTACATCCACACTCCGCAAGCCACCTGACGGTGTGTGGCGGAGGGTACTTTGAGTACCTCTATCGGTTCTCCCTTCTGTCCCAGTCTCGTGTTGTTCGTGGAAAGAAAGATTGTCGGTATGTGTGGGTTCTAATCTCTCTGATTTTGTCCTCATAGTCTCTTCGCGAGATATACGTAGGAGGGAGCAATATACTGATTGACTCCTCGGTGAAGGTAAAGGAACCGTGCTTTTTTTCACTGCTAGCTCTCTGTAGACATCCTGCGAGCGATTATGAATATCTGCGAATTTCCATCAAAAGACAGTTCTCTGCTTGGAACTCACCTCTATTATGGACGCCATTTTGAATTCTACCTATAGCGCCGCTATCTATCGGAAATTCATGAAACTACAGGGACTGAAGTGGGAATATTCCACGTTGCCCCGTAACAAATTCCTTTTTGTTAACAGAAAATAGTCGAGAGATAAAAATGAGTTGCATAACTTATTGAACGCCCATCGTATCTGACTGTAGAAACAAAAAAGTTCCACTGATCCGTCGTGCATTTTTAATGAACAAACTTTGCTTAAGCATGCAGCCGTATTTAATAGTTTTTTAACCAGTTTCCAGTCTCATTTCCTTCTCATCCTTGTTTCTGATTATGGTACGTTACACATGTATTCTAACTCGGTCAGTCTTTTCGCCATTGCTTTGGTGGGCGTCAGTTAGGGTTAGCTACCAAATTGTATATCCTTATTTCCCATAGCCCGCATCTCGTGGTCGTGCGGTAGCGTTCTCGCTTCCCACGCCCGGGTTCCCGGGTTCGATTCCCGGCGGGGTCAGGGATTTTCTCTGCCTCGTGATGGCTGGGTGTTGTGTGCTGTCCTTAGGTTAGTTAGGTTTAAGTAGTTCTAAGTTCTAGGGGACTTATGACCACAGCAGTTGAGTCCCATAGTGCTCAGAGCCTTATTTCCCATAGGAAGGGTCCACCCAATTTCTGTCTTGCATAGCTGTGAAATGCCCTCTTTTAATAGAAGTTTGCATATGTTTACGTTTTTAAGCTATGACTATGACGCTTTATTGTGCGTCATTATATGTGTTCCCACCAAATTGAAATTTGCCTGTCATTCAAGATGTCTCATCTTACGTAAGACTTGTAGAGTCGCCGGCTTTTGTTTAGCAGTTTTATTACCTTGCTGAATTGCTCCTATTTTTAATATGTCACTTTATTGCTATTGCTGCTGGATATTAGATAGTATGGGCGTTTTTGACAGTGAGGACTTCAAGACTTAGCTACCCTGCACTTTGATTAGTATCAAGATTTTTTTTTAAAAAATGGGAGTGGCACTTATGTAAGGTCTTTCAGCTCATGACTGTTGCACGTCATTCCACGTCGCCTTACGCGCCCGCACTAAATTAAAATTTGCATGCCACTCATGAAAAATTTCATTTAGTTTTACGGTTTTATGCATAAAATTCAAGTTGACCGCTTGAAATTAGGAGTTTTACTACTGTTGTGTGCAGCCCCTGGTTCAATATTTTCTTTACCACTTATAACGTACTCTTAACGCTTTTTATGCAACATTTCTATACTGTTTTTACTAATTCAAATTGCGAACGGCCGGGCTAGCTGGTCCGGCGTTATTCTTCGCGTCTGGCAGTACTATTGACAGTCTAGTATACCAGTTTACTTCCTCCTTCGTGTACGCTATTCCGTGCTCTGGTCTCGTTGGCGGTACCCCGCGTCTCATACTGCAAGTGCTGTGCACTTCTCTTCTGAGATGACCTCAGATAAAATACATGGAGAGGACTAAGATGACGTGAGCTTGGAGGCCAGGTACAGGTCCTGCCCGACCCAGCCATCATGTATCAACAGCAAAATGTGCTGGTTGCGCATCATTCATGACATCTGTCTCAACCATGGACCACGGATAAAATTTGAGTCCAGTTACACGGGGACTTAATCAAATGGTTCAAATGGCTCTGAGCACTATGGGACTTAACTTCTGTGGTCATCAGTCCCCTAGAACTTAGAACTACTTAAACCTAACTAACCTAAGGACATCACACACATCCATGCCCGAGGCAGGATTCGAACCTGCGACCGTAGCAGTCGCGCGGTTCCGGACTGAGCGCCTTAACCGCGAGACCACCGCGGCCGGCGGGGACTTAATCGAAAAGTTTTCATTTCAAACACGTTTGTACTATCCGGGACAATACTACGCACTGGAGTCCATGGCTTTTCACAGCCACACATTCACAGTTATCTCACAGACAACTCCTTTGCGGACCCTTGTACACTAGAACGTTTTTCCTTCTGTTACGGTACACTTTCACTTGTGTCGGTTTTCACTATTAATTCTGATGAAACTGTATAAATTTTACGCTTTAGTTACCATGTAACACTCCCTTGGGATATGTCTGAAATCACAAAGTTTTGTTGTCATCGTGGAAAGGCGTCCAAACTCCCCCCAAAATTGGATGCCATGTATTGTTACGTTGCGAGAATGATATCTTCAACTGTTGCCTATGCTAACTATTTAAATAAAAATATATTAAAACCAACGAACCCGACAATGTTTCGCAATTGCTAAAAATATGCATTGCATTTACAGCCGAAATTAATTGCCCCTCCTCTCTCCGCCCATCTTCTCATCCCTCTCTCTCTCTCTCCGCAGATCTCCTCTTCCCCCCTCTCTCGGTCCAGTTCAATATGCCTGTTCGTATCTTCATACATCACCTCCTCTTTCCATCTCTACGTGCATAACCTTTCCTCCACAATCTCTCTGTCTATATCTCCTGCTCTTTGTCTGTGTCCAATTCCGTCTGACTGTTCAGTAAAGTATTGTGTAAAAATTTTAAAGTAAATTGGTCAAGAACTTCCCCAGATTTTCGGTAACAACGTTTATCCTTTGTATATTACATACGTACGGTTATTTATATATTGGATGTGTAAGTGTCAAATTGAATCTTTTTGTTATGACAACATACGACAACATGTGACTGCAGGACTGTCATACTGAAAGCAAAACCTTTTTATTTTCCTATTATCATCCGCAATTGCGAACACAAGTTTTACACATGTACATAAAATCCATCTGAAAAGTCGATATTTAAAACCAGCTGCGAAAGATCATTATCTTTCGAAGTTGATTTTAAATAACGGTCTCAGATGGATAATACAAAAATTTTCTTTCATAAAAACCTTGTCCTGACTTGTGAACGCAACAAAGAAAAAAATAAAACAAATTTGCCGAGCCGTTCTTAACCGATGGTATTTCACACATGCAGCAATTGATGTTAATTCCCGACTTTCCCGTTGGATTTTCCAAAAATTTTCTTTCGTAAAAACCCCTCTCTTAATAATAACAATAACGAATAAGAAAAAGTGAAGCAAATCGGCCAAGCCGTTCTCAGGTGATGATCTTTCATACATTCGGCAACTGATTTTTATTTACATAGGTTAATGAAAATAACATTGCACGTTCTAAAGGACGGCCGTTTGCGTTACTGAACAGAGCCATCTCGGCTATGGGGATCGTATTTACTCAACGCTAATATTTAATTGGGCAAATATGTATTTTTTTATTTTCTTGATTTGTGTTTTTGCTGTGTTAACTTAATCGCAGATTAATAGGCCTCTGTTTTGTCTGTGTTTCCTGTTAGTATTTCTGTATGTTTCCGACTTTGTGAGTGTGCGATTTTGCTTTAAAAGACCTTTGACAAATGTTGATTAAATCGTTTTATATTTTCAACTACTGTTACTACCTTTGAAACCGGTTTTAAAATTTTAGCGGATTTACTCTGTGCACGGCCAGCAGCAGCTCTGGTATCTTAGCAGATACACACGTATGCCTGTTTCGATGAATAAAGGAGCAGTATTGAGGGCATGGGTGAAGAGGTGACGGTTGCCTCTTACATTCCGTTGCTTCTGTTGCCATTCTACAGATGGCAGCACAGTTACAGTGTGTTGAAATGAAATTTATCATGAAGTGATTTTTGAAAGAAGGTCCCTTATTAAATACCTGCACGTGGAAAAATATCATGCCGCCCTTCGGCACTAACTCGAAATTTCACAAACTATCGGCAGTGAGTGCACGCGTGATGAGAAAAGCGACTGGCGGCGCGGTACCACAGAATGAAAACACGATATGGGAGACGAGTTACGACGAAGTTAACAGCGAGTCATTCGTGGTAATTGATGGTTTACGAACAGCAGACGGTGTTTCCTTAAGCGATGCCAATGCTCATTATTTAAATAAAAATGTGTTAGAATTAAATAAAATAACAGTGTGCTTTGCAAATAATTTCTATAACATCTCAGACCTCGTCCTGTAACACTTCATCAGATACTTACTCGCGAATGTCGTTTCGCGATCGCCGGACATTCCAATTTTTTGTCCGTAATTTTTCGTACGCATGAGAGATTGGCTTGCATGAGCTCACAACGACGCTAGTACGTTTTAAATAAATAACAGCGCTTGTAGTAATGCAGATACAAATTTCTTTCGAGTTTCAAAGGCGGTTTCTGAATGCCATAACTTGTTTTCTTGTGTGTCAGTCTTGTCTCGAGCTCGTTAGTATTCATCTCTTGTAAACGTTACTTGCCATTGTTAGTGTGCGATTTTACAAGGGCGAATCGGAAAGTCTTTGGCCCTCTTTTTTATTAGCCTACAGTTCATTACTAAGAATGGGGGAAAGAAATACGGTAGAAGAAGAATGGGTAGCTTTGAGAGATGAAATAGTGAAGGCAGCAGAGAATCAAGTAGGTAAATAGACGAGGGCTAATAGAAATCCTTGGGTAACAGAAGAGTTACTGAATTTAATTGATGAAAGGAGAAAATACAAAAAATGCGGTAAATGAAGCAGGCAAAAAGGAACAGAAACGTCTCAAAAATGAGATCGACAGGAAGGGCAAAAGGGCTAAGCAGGGAATGGCTAGAGGACTAATGTAAGAATGAAGAAGCATATATCACTCGGGGTAAGATAGGTACTGCCTACAGGAAAATTAAAGAGATTTGGAGAAACGAGAACCACTTGCATGAACATTAAGAGCTCAGATAGAAACCCAATTCTAAGCAAAAAAGGGACAGCAGAAAGGTGGAAAGAGTATATAGAGGGTCTATACAAGGGCGATGTCTTTGAGGACAATATTATGGAAATGAAAGAGGATGTAGATCAAGAAGAAATGGGAGATATGATACTGCGTGAAGAGTTCGACAGAGCACCGAAAGACCTAAGTCGAAATAAGGCCCCGGGAACAGACAACATTCCATTAGGACTACTGATAGCCTTGGGAGAGCCAGCCCTGACAAAGCTCTACCATCTGGTGAGCAAGATGTATGAGACTATCGAAATACCCTCAGATTTCAAGAAGAATATAATAATTCCAATCCCAAATTAAGCAGGTGTTGACAGATGTGAAAATTACAGAACTATCAGTTTACTAAGCCACTGCTGCAAAATACAAGGTGCATTCAGGTTCTAAGGTCTCCGATTTTTTTTCTCCGGACTGGAAAGAGATAGAAACATGCGCATTGTTTTAAAATGAGGCTGCGTTCATTGTCAATACGTCCCAGTGATGGCAGCACCGTACGGGAGATGGAATTTTACCGCCAGCGGCGAGAATGAGAACTGTTTTAAGTACTTAAAATGGTGACGTTTTCCTTACTTGAACAGTGTGCAATCATTCGTTTTCTGAATTTGCGTGGTATGAAACCAATTGAAATTCATCGATAGTTGACGGAGACAGAGGTAATGGAGTTATGGATGTGTCGAAAGTGCGTTCGTGGGTGCGACAGTTTAATGAAGGCAGAACATCGTGTGACAACAAACCGAAACAACCTCGGGCTCGCACAAGCCGGTCTGACGACATGATCGAGAAAGTGGAGAGAATTGTTTTGGGGGATCGCCGAATGACTGTTGAACAGATCGCCTCTAGAGTTGGCATTTCTGTGGGTTCTGTGCACACAATCCTGCATGACGACCTGAAAATGCGAAAAGTGTCATCCAGGTGGGTGCCACGAATGCTGACCGATGACCACATGGCTGCCCGTGTGGCATGTTGCCAAGCAATGTTGAAGCGCAACGACAGCACGAAAGGGACTTTCTTTTCGTCGGTTGTGACAATGGATGAGACGTGGATGCCATTTTTCAATCCAGAAACAAAGCGCCAGTCAGCTCAATGGAAGCACACAGATTCACCGCCACCAAAAAAATTTCGGGTAACCGCCAGTGCTGAAAAAATGATGGTGTCCATGTTCTGGGACAGCGAGGGCGTAATCCTTACCCATTGCGTTCCAAAGGGCACTACAGTAACAGGTGCATCCTACGAAAATGTTTTGAAGAACAAATTCCTTCCTGCACGCGTGTGCTGTTTCACCAAGACAACGCACCTGCACATCGAGCTAATGTTACGCAAAAGTTTCTTCGTGATAACAACTTTGAAGTGATTCCTCATGCTCCCTACTCACCTGACCTGGATCCTAGTGACTTTTGGCTTTTTCCAACAATGAAAGACACTCTCCGTGGCCGCACATTCACCAGCCGTGCTGCTATTGCCTCAGCGATTTTCCAGCGGTCAAAACAGACTCCTAAAGAAGCCTTCGCTGCTGCCATGGAATCAAGGCGTCAACGTTGTGAAAAATGTGTACGTCTGCAGGGCGATTACGTCGAGAAGTAACGCCAGTTTCATAGATTTCGGGTGAGTAGTTAATTAGAAAAAAAAATCGGAGGCCTTAGAACTTGAATGCACCTCGTACTACCACGAATTATTTACAGACGAATGGAAGAACTGGTAGAAGCCGACCTCGGTTAATATCAGTTTGGATTGCGTAGAAATGTTGGAACACGTGAAGGAATATTGACCCTACGACTTATCTTAGAAGATAGATTAAGAAAAGGCAAACCTAAGTTTCTAGCATTTGTAGACTTAGAGAAAGCTTTTGACAATGTTGACTGGAATACTCTCTTTCAAATTCTGAAGGTGGCAGGGATAAAATACAGGGCGAAAGGCTATTTACAATTTGTACAGATACTAGATGGCAATTATAAGAGTCGAGGGGCATGAAAGAGAAGCAGTGGTTGGGAAGCGAGTGAGACAGGGTTGTAGCCTATCTCAAATGTTATTCAATCTTTATATTGAGTAAGCAGTAAAGGAAACAAAAGAAAAATTCGGAGTAGGTATTAATAACCATGGAGAAGAAATAAAAACGTTGAGGTTCGCCGATGACATTGTAATTCTGTCAGACACAGCAAAGGACTTGGAAGAGCAGTTGAATGGAATGGACAGTGTCTTGAAAGGAGGATGTAAGATGGACATCAACAAAAGCAAAACGAGGATAATGGAATGTAGTCGAATTAAGTCGGGTGATGCTGAGAGATTAGGAAACTAGATGCTTAAAGTAGTAAATGAGTTTTTCTATTTGCGGAGCAAAATTACTGATGATGGTTGAAGTATAGAGGATATAAACTGTAGACTGGCAATGGCAAGAAAAGCGTTTCCGAAGGAGAGAAATTTGTTAACATCGAGTATAGATTTAAGTGTCAGGAAGTTGTTTCTGAAAGTATTTGTATGGAGTGTAGCCCTGTATGGAAGTGAAACGTGGACGATAAATAGTTTAGAGAAGAAGAGAATAGAAGCTTTCGAAACGTGGTGCTACAGGAGAATGCTGAAGATTAGAGGGGTAGGTCACATAATTAATGAGGAGGTATTGAATAGAAATGGGGAGATGGGGAGAAATTTGTGGCACAACGTGACTAGGAGAAGGGATGGCTTGGTATTACGTTTTCTGGGGCATCAAGGGATCACCAATTTAATACTGGAGGACAGCGTGGAGGGTAAAAATCTTATAGGGAGACCAAGAGACGAATACACTAAACAGATTCAGAAAGATGTAGGCTGCAGTAGGTACTGGGAGATGAAGAAGCTTGAACAGGATAGAGTAGCACGGATAGCTGCATCAAACCAGTCTCTGGACTGAAGACCACAACAAGAACAATTACTAATACAGCGTGTTCGGAAATTCCCGTCATAAACTTTTAGGACTTGGAGTGAATAGATAATATTTTGGACTGGAACCCACGTCCGGAAACGTAACGTTTCTGTGCTACAACCATTTGAAAACATGTTAGTAACGCAACCACTTTTAAGAATTTCTGATGAGGCGTGACCCAGTGTATCTCTTGTTTTACAGTTCCACTCATTAAATGGACAAAGATAATCCTCGTTTACTCGTTGACGGGTTGTCCTCGAAGTGATGCATTACGGCTCCTTCCAATTCTGGCGTGCGGCTTCACTTTGGAGCACCGCAGTCATGCCTGCTGACGGTGAAGCTACCGTTTCTCGAAGCCGTATCGTAATTGTGACGAAAAGTGTATGCTATGGAGTCGGCCGTTGGTGAGAACGATATTGTTAAAGGCGACGAGCAACTCTTTCATTACCGTGAGCTTCGCCATTCTGAAGGGTCATACCGGTATGTTCTGGGGACGTGTACTCAGCTAGGTTGTTCTAACACTCATAGACGTGGATGAGGCTCGAACCATGTCAGAGGTAGGATAGTCACATGACATCAGCCTGTTCGACATAACACCACTCTATGAATACCCTATTGCACACCTGCCTAACCAATATGTTTACAAAAGGCTCTAGCGCGGAAACGGTACGTTTCCGGAAATGGGTTCCTATTCAGTATATTATCTACTCACTCCACTCTACAAGTTCTGCAAGTTTGTAATGGGAATTTCGGAGCACACTATACAGGGTGGAAGGTATTTAAACCGACAAACTCTAGGTGGTTGTAGGAGACATCAAAACAAATATTTTCCCCTAATATCATTTTTTCCTATGGGGATTATTTAAACCTGTGGAGGCCGTATTACGCTCTTCAGTTGTTAGAGGCCGTATTACGATCGTCAATTGTTAGAGGGCGTATCACGCTCTTCAGTTGTAGGCAACTGCTGTTCACCAGTGTAGTAGTGCATTGTCTCTGTTTACTAATGGAGCGATACAACTGGAGTGAGTACAATGATATGGTTGGTGCGTACAACGTAGCGCACCACAACGGACGAGCACCACAGTGGGTTTATCAACAACAATATCCTAATCGCCGTATCCCGCACCATACGACCTTTTCTGCTGTGTACCAACGTCTGCGTGAGATCGGGTCATTTAGCAGATTACCTGGACAGGGACGCCGCCGCACAGTAAGAACGCTGCAGTTTGAGGAAGCTGTCTTGCAGCATGTGGAGCGGGATCCTTCAATCAGCACTCGTGCAACTGCATGTAAAATGGTGACGAATCAGAAGAATGTAAGAACAGTTCTTCGAGAGCAATTGTTACTTCCATTTCACTTACAGCATGTCCACAACCTGGAACCAGTTGGTTATCCACCCACAGCACAGTTTTCGCAGTGGTACCTGGAACAGTGTGAAATGCATCCTACATTTTCATCCTGTGTGTTGTTTACCGGTGAACCAACGTTCGGGCGTGATGCAGTCTTCAACATGCACAATTCGCATGTTTGGAGTGATGATAACCCACGTGCCACAGTTACTAGCGCTTGTCAAGTGCGGTTCTTTGTTAATGTGTGTGTCAGTGTTGTTGGGGACTGTTTAATTGGACCGTATCTGCTACCTAGGTCATTAAATGGCAGGCACTATTACAATTTTCTCGCCACAGCATTGATAGAATTGCTGCAAGACGTCCCACTCCCTACAAGACAACGTATGAGGTTCCAGCATGACGGGGCGCCGGCACATTTCAGTCGTCGTGTGCTTCGATTCCTGGACCGACGGTTCCCAGAGATGTGGATTGGCAGAGGTGGCCTGCTCGATCCCCAGATATGTCCCCTCTGGACTTCTTTGTGTGGGGAGAGACGCGCGACCTTGTTCACGCAACTCCTGTTGCATCAGAAGAGGATCTGGTTGCCCGGATAGTAGCAGCAGCAGGAACAATTTAGGATACTCCTGGGGTTTTTGCGCGTGTCAGACAGAACAACTTTTGTTTACATGTCAATGGAGGCATTTTTGAAAATCTACTGTAATTGAAATTGGGTTGTGTTAATGTGTTGTCTCTTGGTCAAAAAAAATGGAGAAGTGTTTGTTGGTTTAATTAATTTGCCGCCAGGGAAATCTTCCTCTACCGGTTTAAATACTCCTCACAGGAAAAAATGACATTAGGGAAAAATATTTGTTTTGATTTCCCCTACAATCTCCCAGAGTTTGTCGGTTTGAATACTTTTCACCCTGTGTACATAATATTCTACCTACCTAATACCATTTTTCCGCGTAGTTCCCACACTGGTTCACACATTTGTCCCGTCGCAGCACTAAATTTGAGATATCCCTGTGGTAGAACTTGCCAAGCTGAATGTGGAACTACCGACGGACTACTGTCTTGGTTTCATCATTGCACGTGGATCGCTGTCCTACCGGAACTTCTTCAGCGGACCAAAAATCTGGGGGCGAGGTCCGGCCTCTTCCAGTGAAATGACTGTAGCTTGTCAGCGGTCCTGAATGCTACATGTGGCCTTTTTGTGGAGGACAACCACATTCTCCATACAGAGAATCACTCGACGTTTCTTCCTTATGGCAGCCAGAAGTCAGGACGGTGCGGAACAGTAACTGTCGACATCGATGGTTGGACCTCGTGGCATGAAAGCCAGCATCAGCGGTCCAAAATTGTTCCAGAAGACCGTTAACACCACTTCCACAACTGACGGCACTGAACAGGAACTTTTTTTTTCCACAGACGATCTCGAATGTTTCCACATCATGTTCTGCTGCTTCGACTCTGGCGTGAAATGCAGTATCCGCTTTTTATCGCCTGTAACAATCCGGCCCAGGAAACAGTCACTCATGCGGCATCTTCAACAACTGACGGCAGCGCCACCCCACGGAGCAGCCAGCAGATAAGGCCAGTCTGCGACAACAAAGGTCCACCGATGGGAATAGATACGTTGACTTCGCATTTACAGAGGCAATTTGGCAGAAGAATAGGGACAAAGGCTTTCTGATTCGCCCTCTTAATTACCTCTATTTTCCGAAACAGATTTTGGCGTGGAATCTGGGCTACCCATCCTGGGACCACACTTAGCTGATCTTGCTGCCCGTCGAAGCCCGCCTGTAACAATGCCCACGCCCTTTCTGTGGTCACCTCTTAGAATCTGATCTGCAAGCGGCACCTTTTCTCGCTGCATCCGTCCTGTTGAGCATAGAGACCGTAGCACACAGAATCCCACTGCCCAGGAACTTTTATTTGCACTGACGAGACAAAACATTATGCCCAGCTGCTCAATGGCTTGTTCCTCCACCTCAATACAGTAGCGATTTTGCGTGGCATGGATACGACAAGTCCTTGGTAGGTGTTTCCAGGTATATGGTATCGGATGTCTACACACAGGTCACGCAATACCTGTAAAATACGAGCCAGTCGTTGACGGTTCTTAACGGGCGTCAAATTATGCTCCGGATGTGTTCCATCAGGTTCATATCAGAGTAGCCAAATTATCAACATGCTCATCGTAGCGCTGTAGCTCTGGCCTTATCAACAGACTATTATTGTGTTGGAAGATGTCATCGCTGTTATGGAAGACATCAAACATGAACAAATGCGGGTAGTTAGCAATAATGTTCATTCTGACTTATTTGTAACATATCGCCAGCTATCTTTTTCCACAGAATGGGCGCGTCTCCGAGCAACACTATATGTGATAGGGTGTGGACGACAGACACCTTATCACCTACTTGTGGTTTCACCGTCCTTAAACGAACTTCTGCTCACATTTACAACAGTAACATGCGAACAGTCGACCATCTTCACCGTTTCCGAGATGATCGTCTCCAGGCGCCGAGCCATAACTGTTTGCCCTTTGTTAATGTCGTTTACACCAGTGGATTTCCATATTTGCGCCCATATTGTCACTAGGATGATTCTCGATTAGTCTCTGCTACGCTTTCAAAGAGACACTCTGTTGCCTCTACCTATAAATTCTATGCAACCTCCAGTGTCTTCAAAAATTGCACACGAGATTTTCATATTCCCTTGTTCGGTATGCGCAGACTGTTAGTCCGATAAAAAAAAAGGGATAGGAACTTTCTGTGGGTAATGTTGTTAAATTGTGTATTGGGAGGCTATGGTTTTCGACTTATTCAAGGAAAACGCGTTTCAAGTCACTTTTTTACGTTTCTCTTGAACAATTCGAAACCGGTAGCCTCCAGTGGAAATGTATCACAACAAAAAATTTAACTACATTAAATATCCTACAAAAGGCCCTGCTTATTTTCACTGTTGTACTAATAGTTTGCACCTAACGAGTGACAGAATACGAAAATCTCGCATATAGTTTTTGTAGGCATTGTGGATTGCACATGACCCATAGGTTGAGAGAGATGAATCGTCTTCTATACTTCAGTCTCGTTTTGGATAATGGTCATAATGCTGTGTTTCATCAGCGTATTTCTGAAAATGAACTAATGCATCCCACTAGCTGACGGTGTAGTTTTGACATGGTGGTCGTGGAAATTTTCTCGTGTGGCCGATAATTACATGGGGTGGAATGGGACCTGTCTGTTATTGACTCTTGCTAACGAGGTAAACAGAAGTATAATGTCGGCTATTGTGCATCAGTTGGTTCGCCCACAGTTCTCTTCAGATAATGTGTACCTTAGGTAGGACAGTAAACCATCCATCTGCTTCCGAATTGTGTCAGAATTGAATAACTCCTTACAGGTATGAAGGTGCTGGTGTTGTTCGTCACTCTACTTGACGTCAGTTCTGTTCAGCACATTTGTTGCACCATCAGGTAAGATGTGCACCTCTTGGACCCAAGCAGTGGAGTACCAATAGTTTTTTTCGTTTGGGGTGGGGGATGGGAGTGGTAACAAATTCTATTCACCGATTTCGTTTAATATGAATTAGGCAAGCATTTTTCATCAAAATCAATAACAATCCTGTATCTGATAGTGTGGACAGGTGTGTTAGACAGCTAGTGGTACATTGTGCTTCGAAGAGAAACAGAGCATGACAATATATATATATATATATATATATACTCCTGGAAATTGAAATAAGAACACCGTGAATTCATTGTCCCAGGAAGGGGAAACTTTATTGACACATTCCTGGGGTCAGATACATCACATGATCACACTGACAGAACCACAGGCACATAGACACAGGCAACAGAGCATGCACAATGTCGGCACTAGTACAGTGTATATCCACCTTTCGCAGCAATGTAGGCTGCTATTCTCCCATGGAGACGATCGTAGAGATGCTGGATGTAGTCCTGTGGAACGGCTTGCCATGCCATTTCCACCCGGCGCCTCAGTTGGACCAGCGTTCGTGCTGGACGTGCAGACCGCGTGAGACGACGCTTCATCCAGGCCCAAACATGCTCAATGGGGGACAGATCCGGAGATCTTGTTGGCCAGGGTAGTTGACTGACACCTTCTAGAGCACGTTGGGTGGCACGGGATACATGCGGACGTGCATTGTCCTGTTGGAACAGCAAGTTCCCTTGCCGGTCTAGGAATGGTAGAACGATGTGTTCGATGACGGTTTGGATGTACCGTGCACTATTCAGTGTCCCCTCGACGATCACCAGTGGTGTACGGCCAGTGTAGGAGATCACTCCCCACACCATGATGCCGGGTGTTGGCCCTGTGTGCCTCGGTCGTGTGCAGTCCTGATTGTGGCGCTCACCTGCACGGCGCCAAACACGCATACGACCATCATTGGCACCAAGGCAGAAGCGACTCTCATCGCTGAAGACGACACGTCTCCATTCGTCCCTCCATTCACGCCTGTCGCGACACCACTGGAGGCGGGCTGCACGATGTTGGGGTGTGAGCGGAAGACGGCCTAACGGTGTGCGGGACCGTAGCCCAGCTTCATGGAGACGGTTGCGAATGGTCCTCGCCGATACCCCAGGAGCAACAGTGTCCCTAATTTGCTGGGAAGTGGCGGTGCGGTCCCCTACGGCACTGCGTAGGATCCTACGGTCTTGTCGTGCATCCGTGCGTCGCTGCGGTCCGGTCCCAGGTCGACGGGCACGTGCACCTTCCGCCGACCACTGGCGACAACATCGATGTACTGTGGAGACCTCACGCCCCACGTGTTGAGCAACTCGGCGGTACGTCCACCCGGCCTCCCGCATGCCCACTATACGCCCTCGCTCAAAGTCCGTCAACTGCACATACGGTTCACGTCTACGCTGTCGCGGCATGCTACCAGTGTTAAAGACTGCGATGGAGCTCCGTATGCCACGGCAAACTGGCTGAGACTGACGGCGGCGGTGCACAAATGCTGCGCAGCTAGCGCCATTCGACGGCCAACACCGCGGTTCCTGGTGTGTCCGCTGTGCCGTGCGTGTGATCATTGCTTGTACAGCCCTCTCGCAGTGTCCGGAGCAAGTATGGTGGGTCTGACACACCGGTGACAATGTGTTCTTTTGACCGTTTTGGTTGCCGCATTGGCTGTTAGCAGTTCGTTTATTACAGGGTGACTTAATTGCATCATCAAGTGTATACATATAACTAATCTGACAGTGACTTGTTAAAATACACAATTTCCCAACGTTCGGATGGCGTTAGAATAACCAGAACCACCTAAACTGGATGGTTAGAAGATGAAACATCAAAATTCTAGTGGGTAGCAGGTGCAGGCAGTGTACACGAGCACTGTGAGTCACAGGTGTGAACCCTTGATGAAAAATCAAGAGATGTCCACAAAAGGCGCGTGGTGTGGACCTGAATGTGCCCGATAGGAAGCCCACGCCATCTAACAGACCAACTGACGTAATCTGACGTGATCCATTATAAATGGTTCTGAATGTTATAGAAACCGATGGCGCCGGAAGTGGATGCCCTAAGGGTGAAAACGTCTGTTCTGGGAAACAATTACGTTTTTCTAATTTTGAAAAAGATATCAGATGGCTTGCTTGGAAAATAGTTCTACCTTGGTACGACTTACGAACACAAATTCGAATTTACATTAGACAGCAATATCAAGCGGCATAGATGAATGTTTTATTATTATCACTACTACTTTACAAGCACTGAATACCAGATTTGAATAAAAACACTATTTTTTAAAAAGAAGGCGTTCATTTTGTTTTCTTTTAGACTCCCAACATTTGCATATAATTTACAAACTTAGTTTACTTTCCACAGTTCGGGAAACAAATTCTTTCACTTTCGTTTTCCCCACTCTGTGATGATGAATATGAAGGAGGAGTGGACTAGCGAGTCTCGACAGCGTTGGTCTGAGGTAAGTTTTAAGTCGTCACGAGGCGTTAATTAACCTCTTAGAGGACGCTGGTGATACTGGAACTATCATTAGCAATATAACCAGCGAATAACTTTCTGAAATATCTCTTTAACCCTACCACGTCCAACAATAACTTGTTTTTCAGTAGAGGATACATTAAATGGTTGCCCACCAGTCGTAATGGTTGGCAGTATTTCGAGCTGTACGTGAAGCCTGTACAGATTAAAATCGGCCATCTGTACTCCAAGCAACTGTTCGAAAAGCTGCGTAGAAGGAAGATAAGTATTGGAGGACATAACAAGTATCTCTTAAATATGGTATAGTCGGTTTACACCCTCCTGATTGAATCTTCGATCAGTCTCCTTCAGAAAGAGATCGAGAATTCCAAAGAAAACTTTCTTAAATTCTCGTCCATGAGAGAGCTGTTTCAGGAGTAGACGATGCTTCAGTCTCGTTAATATTTTCCTTGACCTTGAGATATTTAGGTCTTTCTGAAGTAGGCGCTTAGAACCATTAGACACACAGCACACACACGCTGTCAGGTGATGACACTGTCTAAGAAATAAATTAAAATGGCATATCAAATGCTTCCACAATTCTAAAAATCACAAGAGGCGCTTTTAGAACCTCTACTCAACGTCTCTGTCCGGTGCATTGAAGCTTAGATTCTGTAGAATTTATGCCAGTGCTTCGCATAGTCCAAATACTTCAGTAACGATTGCCACAAAAAAAAGTCTCCAACTTTTCGAACCGCTTCGAGTAGCCAAGCAGGACTGACCATCTTTCGCCTGTAATTGAAGTCTATGCCGTATGTGGCTCGGTGGTTCAATAATGAACTGTGTTCACTGAATTATGTTTAAGTAAATTTGATTCGTTCCGGCAGCCCTAAGAACAAATCAGCCTTTGGTGATTGTTTGACCTTACTATTGTCAAGAATTTTTTGTTTAAAATGTATTCAATTGTAAAAAAAGTATGGGTAAAGTTTCGATACCAAGTTGTACTGAAGTCTGCTGTTAGGTTTAAACCGTAGATACCCTGTAACTGGCTGGGCATATTAATCCATACGACGGAGGAGGGCAAGGGCTTACTACCACCAATAGCGCGAATCCTAGTGAAACAGTGTGATGGTCAAGGCACGTTGAAGACAACTTTGTTATTGCTGTGAACCTGTCATCCCTCTGATTGTAATGACCGATTAGAATCTTCAGTGTACTTGAACCGCTTGAATTACAAATTATATAAACCAGTCGCGCAAGAGAGTAATAAATTGAACATGGAGTATAGTAAATTAGAGTCCAAAAAACATAGCAAAAAATTAGAATCAAATCCAATTATGAAAATTAATCGGATTTCAAAATGAGTTAGTTTTCAAATTTAGATTCTAATGAAAGACCATCTACATACATGTTTCAGTTGGAAGCAGGCTGTCGTTTATCTTTAATCAGAGCTTCAAAGTCGGATTCGATCGAGCTCAACTTAGCTCTCAAGTTATTTTCAAAATTAAGTCTATTTCTGTATTTATTTTTAATGTACACCAGCTCAGAAAACCCACTTTCACACACGTAAGTAGCAACAAATGGCACCAAAAATCGGACTGCTTGCTTAAAAAGAGAAATGTTTTCTGTTTTTGTTCCCATTAAAAAACAGTTTTATTTTTGAAAACGTCTTCCATTGGAATGTTACTAGTCACCTTGGTGATTACTTCTTGTGGTGTTTTTTCTGAAAGTGGGTTTCTCATCCAGTTCTGTTTAGTGTAATCTTCGGAAAAGTAATTTTCAAACACTTTTGTATAATTATGTATAATAATGTCTCGAACTAAATAGTTCATAGTAGCTAGTTTATAGTCTTCCAAAAATGATGTAACAGTAAGGAATGCGAAAAAAATATATTTCAGTACTTGTGAACTATTAGAGTCAATTTTGTTTTAAAAAACGATAGTTTTCTAGCTGCTAAGAACAGTTGCGCCTCGTGCTTGTAGGCTCATATTGAAAATGTGAAACCTGTAAAAGACATGAGTTAAAAAGGCCATTCTTGATAACCACTTATCATCAGAGAAGAAATTGTTCATGTCATTGTTTTCGTCACCGAGAAACATAATGAACCTCGGACCTCAGTTCGAATACATGGTTTAAAATCTTGCTGCGATAGAATCCTCCTACTTCTTTATGAGGAAGCAAGCTGTTAAATTTACCCCCTGTATCTTCAAACAATAGCATGAATTGCCCTGAGTTTAGAGCCCTTGAGTTGAATTTATACCCTTTACAGCGTCTGTCAAAATAATATGAAGACTCGCGGGCATATTCTTACAAGTCAATGTTTCTCGGTGTATCGTACAGTGTGCTCTTAGAGCATCAGGTGCAGCTTCCTTTACTTTTGCTACCAGCCTTGTTAAGTGACCATCTGTACAAATACCGACACTTTTTTTGTCAAGGAATACCTACTTTTAACAAACAAAGATAAATGATATTGAAAATGTTTTCTACTGTAGCAAGTGACTCAAGTTATTTGCAAAATAAAGCCTATCTCTTATATCTTCGTGGTGGACAAAACATACAAAATGGAGGAACTACGCAACATTTGTCACATCGGTACTATCGCCTATTTGAAGAGTGAAATAAGTGCACTCTTGCACCTGCAATAACAACTTTTCTATTGAAGAAACGTTGTTATTGCAGGTGCACACATCTTCAGTTCTTCTTTTTACCATATTGCGGGTAAGAATTTTTGTTCTCTTTGATCTCTTTTTGCCTCAAAACTGCTTGGACCGTGTCTCACCAAGTGTGTGAAGTTTTCTTCCTTTGCAAATCTAAACCTAACCAGGTATGAGGCTTTTATCAAGTTAGTGTCAATGTAAACAAAATTTGCCCTGCATTTGGATTTCTTCCGACAAAATGCAGATTTCCTTTGAAAAAAGTCAATAGTTTTACCAGGTAGCTCACAGCACTTAGAACTTTGATAACCTTTTGATGAAGAGGGCTTCATGCTTTGCTTTGAAAGCGTTTCTAAGCATACCACGCGATGGGGAACTGGGTTTTCACTGGTTTCGGCACAGGCCTTTAAAACCAAACTATAAGTAATTTTCAGGATACTTGCAGTTAGGTGTTATTTTAGGTTTTATAACTGCATTCTTGGATGTAGAAGTATGTTCCTGGCTTAAAAATCCCTTCATGGTTAATGTTTAACTTAAAACAGAATCACGTGTAAGTTACACAATTAAGTTAAATTTCAAATCACAGTTATAGTAGTCAAGAATCTGCACCTTTTAATACGCACAGTCTGGTTCCAGACGCAAGAAGCTCTTTCCTTATTACGATGTCATTTATTATAACGACCAAAAAAGCGACATTAACCATTCACTGCCTAACGACTGCTGCAGCGCAGACATTCGTACACGTCTGAAGTTGGAAATAGTTGCAAAGCGCCAGGAAAACTTTCGAATAACCGCCGACAAGAGCCTCTCAAAATATCGTCAACGTCAAAACAAATGAATGATTCCCTGCCAAGGCAGCGAAAACTGATGAAGGGACGGGTGTGAAGGGTACAGTACCCTCTTCCTGCTTACGTTTCGAAACAAATATTCCGCCGTAAATCCGTTTTTTTATGTTGTACAGATGCTTCTTTTATCAGTCAGTTTTATTTATCTTATTTTACTATAAAAACTAGGTAATGTAAGAGAGTAATTGTAATTATATCGGTACGTGTTCTGTTTACTTGTAAACGTACCACCTGAAATGTTCTTGCGTACCACCAGTAGCACATACACCGCCGTCTGGGAACCCGTGCCATAAGCCATATGAGATGGCCCTATGTACGGGGAACTATTGGAAGTCCTATATTCCATTGCGATGACATCGCGTCTCGTACTCCTCAGGCAGAGGAACTCGGTGCATGGTATGTACTTGCCCACGATTATTTTTCATGTATCCTCGAAACGGCGTCATTATGCCACGGGTCATAACGCTGTCAGGATACCATTAAGTGTAAACCTGTGGCCCATTGGGTACTCAATTCATCGGCGTCGCATCGGGCACAGCGTGATACTTAAGGCTTCACTTCACTCTGTGCCTCTCCATTGTGTTAATCTTGCTGTTCAAGCTTTGGTTTTCGTTAAAAATTTTGTGTTGAGCGCCTGATTCTGATGACATCCAAGATACTTCAAGAAACAGGAGGGTGGCATGCACTGAAGTGATGCACTAATGGGCCGTTTAAAAGTTATCTCCTATGTGACTATCGGCAAAATCTTTTACAGCTGCGTCCTAGCGTATTCTTTTACTCGTACTTCGTGGAGTTTACGCTCAACAAACAATGCTATGCCGATTTTATGGGTTGATACAAAAGTGCATACCGTTGGTACCGAGCGCAGTGTTCCTCCGATTACTCTGACTGCATGATACACTTACAACTAAGTCATACTCCGCAAGCTCCTTACTAGTGTGGGGCGGAGGGTAACTTTCATATCACTAACTGAGGTCGCCCACTCTGTTCCACTCGCGAATAGCGCTTGGGAAGAATGATGGTTAGTAAGACCAAGTATTGGCTCTAATTTCTCGAGTTTTTCTCCTTGTGGTCATTGCACGAGACGTATATTGGCGGAAGTAATATGTTGTCTGACTCTTTCAGGAAAGTGCTCTACCGAAATTTCAATAGTAAATCTCTCCGTGACGTACAACTCCCGTGCTGTAAAGTCTGCCAGTGGAGTTTGTTGAACATGTCCGTAACACTCTCGCGCAGACTGAAAGATCTCGTGACGAAACGCACCGCTCTTCGTTGGATCTTCTCTATCTCTTCTATCATTCCTACCTGGTAGGGATCCCAGATAGATGAGCCACACCCAAGAATTGCCTTATAAACCACTTCCTTCGTGAATGAGCTAAATTTCCTTAAGGTTCTTCCTATGAATCTATCTGACATCCACTTTTCCCACAACTTGCTTTACGTGGTCATTCCACTTAATGTCGCTCTGGATAGTTACTCCTAGGTATTTTACGGTAAGTGCTGTTCCCAGCGGTTAGTCACTAATAGTGCAGCTGTACAGTAGTGGATTTCTTTTACTATGCACGAGCAATATGTTACATTTATTTACGTTCAATGTCAACTGCCAGAGCCTACACCATTCGTCGACTCTCTGGAGCTCTTTCCACAAATCGTTACTGTCTTGGCTATAGACACTTTCTACTAGATCATTTATATATATTGTAAACAATAACGGTCCGTCCCTGGGGAACTCCAGAAATTGCTTTTATGTCTGTCGATTTTGTTCTGTTAAGAGGGACGTGTTGAAACCTGCTCCGATAGTCGATAATCTCGTATTTTTTTTTTGCTAAAAGGCAGTGCGGGACGGTGTCAAATGCCTTCCTGAAGTCAAGGCACACGGCATCAACAGGATAGACATATGGCTAACTGCAAAGGTAAGAGATGTCGACTCTTGGAGACCAGTGTCGTATGACGCGAAGTGATCTAATTGTAGCCAAGGGGGAGGGGGAGGGGGATTTGCATCACAGTTCCAGCTTCTTTATAGTAGAGCTGATAACCTCCACTAGAAGATTAACGTACAGCTGGAAGGTGTCGTCTATTGTTTTCTTCTCGATATCTCAGTTTTATGCCCTTAATACGGCTGCATGAGTCAGATAGCGCAAGCAGGTTGCCGATTTTTACATGTGTTGCTACAGAAGACAGTTTTTAAGTGTTCCAATTCTGGCATGTTGTTTCCGGAATATGACAAGGTGCAACATTTGTATAACAGAGTTTTTGAGAACATCACTTCCTGAGCCAAATGATGGTAACTCTGCCCACGCAGATATGTCCGTATGACTTGTTTATTGTGCTTACTTTTGTAATTCTGCGACAAGAGCTGCATGGCGATGAGTAGGGTACAGAAATATTAATAACTCTTTGAATTCGGCTTTTCAGAGCAGCTATCATGCTGAGGCACTTCCGAAGCAAGGAATTTCAGAGCGTGCGCTTCGAAACACGCAATGCTCAGATCTCTGACGAAGGTAAGCAGTATACGTTTCTCGGCCTAAGAGAAATGCTTGATATAACATGTCTGATTCCTGCAAACTGGAAAGGGCCCTCATTCAGTTACAAACAATGTTCCGAATTTGGGCACGAAAACTTTTGCCCCTCTTCCTTCTCGGGAAACAGAAATTCAATCTAACTGTGGTAGCTCTCGCCCAGTCTCAGAATATGAATTTAGCGCTGTATCGGAATTCCGTCCTGGCGTAAACCGTTCCTTGCAAACGATCTCGCTAACAATATTCGCGTGCGAATTATAACTTCTGCTCCCTACAGAATACTCCATTTGAATCACGTTGTCCTTCTTCCCAATCCACCATCACCTCTTTTTTTAATTCTCAGAAGCGCCAGCGAATGTCTGAAACGAATCGCAGCCACTCCACATTGTAAATGTACAAAGAGTGAGACAGTGAATATCTGATTAAAACATTTGAAACGTCCCCTTGTAAAAATTGTACATGACTGTGCTTAAACTGACACACAATATTTTTAGCGCAACGCAATATGACTTTCAAAAATCCCTACAAAAGAATGGCCCTAACTGACGTTAACCTATACGTTTCACAAATCACTTACCTCACAAAAATCTTCGTTACTCAAGCTACTGCAATACAGCGAGCGCCACTACTGCCAGCTAAATAAAAGATTCAAACTACGGAAGGCACTAACTACTGATAGGCATAGTTAGCAAATGAAAGATTTTTATAGAGAACAAACAATGTATTTACCTTAATAGTCATCAAAAGTCATAATATATATAGCAGTTCATGACATCCAGTCTTACAAATTTCAAAATTCCGCCATTTCTCTCCCCACATCCACCACTGCTGGCGGCTCACCTCCAACTGCGCAACACTACGCGCTGTTAACATCCAGCTGCCCAACACTACAATAGCCAACAATGCAAACCAGCCACAGACTGCACACAGCACAGCCAGTGATTTTCATACAGAGCGCTACGTAACATTGCCAATAAGAAAACATAAACAGTCTACTTACACATTGAACTTGTAGGTAGGAGAACTGGGCTGCACATACCCGCTTACTAACTTGCTAAAGAAATGAACGTGGTGTACCTACGTTGAATTTTCCTGGCAGATTAAAACTGTATGCCGGACCGAGACTCGAACTCGGGACCTTTTCCTTCGCGAGCAAGTGTTCTGTTTTTTTTTTCTTTTTTGCTGATCTCATTTTGTTCGTTACATTTGTTCGGGGCGGACGTACCATGACACCTGTTCAAGTTCATTGCTGATCCGTTCACTCAGTTTCTTGTTACATAGGGCAGTTAACCGTCTGACCGAACACTCTGAGCTACCGTGCCGGCATTGAATGTGTTACACAAGCACGACTCACGAGCCGTTCTCACAGCTTTAATTCTGCCAGTACCTCGTATCCTACCTTCCAAACTTCACAGAAGCTCTTCTGGAAAGATCCTGAGTTCGAGTCAGTGTCCGGCACACAGTTTTAATCTGCCAGGAAGAGTGAAAATCTCATAAAAATTCTTCAAAATATATTTTATTTTTTAAAAATTGTCAGCACAATAGATTCACTAAATAATTTTCTTACAGATGAGCAACTGAACTTCTCCGACAGTCTGTATGCGTTACAGTCTTTCAGGATATAAAAAAATACATACGACGATAGTTCAGGTATACATGCCGACGTCGCAAACTGAAGATGAACAGATAGAGAAAGTGTATGAGGATATTGAAAGGGTAATGCAGTATGTAAAGGGGGACGAAAATCTAATAGTCATGGGCGACTGGAATGCAGTTGTAGGGGAAGGAATAGAAGAAAAGGTTACAGGAGAATATGGGCTTGGGACAAGGAATGAAAGAGGACAAAGACTAATTGAGTTCTATAACAAGTTTCAGCTAGTAATAGCGAATACCCTGTTCAAGAATCACAAGAGGAGGAGGTATACTTGGAAAAGGCCGGGAGATACGGGAAGATTTCAATTAGATTACATCATGGTCAGACAGAGATTCCGAAATCAGATACTGGATTGTAAGGCGTACCCAGGAGCAGATATAGACTCAGATCACAATATAGTAGTGATGAAGAGTAGGCTGAAGTTCAAGACATTAGTCAGGAAGAATCAATACGCAAAGAAGTGGGATAGGGAAGTACTAAGGAATGACGAGATACGTTTGAAGTTCTCTAACAGCAATAAGGAATAGCGCAGTAGGCCGTACAGTTGAAGAGGAATGGACGTCTCTAAAAAGGGCCATCACAGAAGTTGGGAAGGAAAACATAGGTACAAAGAAGGTAGCTGCGAAGAAACCATGGGTAACATAAGAAATACTTCAGTTGATTTATGAAAGGAGGAAGCACAAACATGTTCCGGGAAAATCAAGAATACAGAAATACAAGTCGCTGAGGAATGAAATAAACAGCTGCAGGAAAAATGTGAAGACATCGAAAAAGATATGATTGTCGGAAGCACAGACTCAGCATACAGGAAAGTCAAAACAACCTTTGGTGACATTAAAAGCAACGGTGGTAACATTAAGAGTGCAACGGGAATTCCACTGTTAAACGCAGAGGAGAGAGCAGATAGGTGGAAAGAATACATTGAAAGCCTATATGAAGATGAAGATTTGTCTGATGTGATAGAAGAAGAAACAGGAGTCGATTTAGAAGAGATAGGGGATCCAGTATTCGAATCGGAATTTAAAAGAGCTTTGGAGGACTTACGGTCAAATAAGGCAGAAGGGATAGATAACATTCCATCAGAATTTCTAAAATCATTGGGGGAAGTGGGAACAAAACGACTATTCACGTTGGAGTGTAGAATATATGAGTCTGGCGATATACCATCTGACTTTCGGAAAACTATCATCCACACAATTCCGAAGACGGCAAGAGCTGACAAGTACGAGAATTATCGCACAATCAGCTTAACAGCTCATGCATCGAAGCTTCTTACAAGAATAATATACAGAAGAATGGAAAAGAAAATTGAGAATGCGCTAGGTGACGATCAGTTTGGCTTTAGGAAAAGTAAAGGGACGAGAGAGGCAATTCTGACGTTACGGCTAATAATGGAAGCAAGGCTAAAGAAAAATCAAGACACTTTCATAGGATTTGTCGACCTGGAAAAAGCGTTCGACAATATAAAATGGTGCAAGCTGTTCGAGATTCTGAAGAAAGTAGGGGTAAGCTATAGGGAGAGACGGGTCATATACAATATGTACAATAACCAAGAGGGAATAACAAGTGTGGACGATCAAGAACGAAGTGCTCGTATTAAGAAGGGTGTAAGACAAGGCTGTAGCCTTTCGCCCCTACTCTTCAATCTGTACATCGAGGAAGCAATGATGGACATAAAAGAAAGGTTCAGGAGTGGAATTAAAATACAAGGTGAAAGGATATCAATGATACGATTCGCTGATGACATTGCTATCCTGAGTGAAAGTGAAGAAGAATTAAATGATCTGCTGAACGGAATGAATAGTCTAATGAGTACACAGTACGGTTTGTAGTAGAAATGAGAAATAGTAGAAATGAGAACAGCGAGAAACTTAACATCAGGATTGATGGTCACGAAGTCAATGAAGTTAAGGAATTCTGCTACCTAGGCAGTAAAATAACCAATGACGGACGGAGCAAGGAGGACATCAAAAGCAGACTCGCTATGGCAAAAAAGGCATTTCTGGCCAAGAGAAGTCTACTAATATCAAATACCGGCCTTAATTTGAGGAAGAAATTTCTGAGGATGTACGTCTGGAGTACAGCACTGTATGGTAGTGAAACACGGACTGTGTGAAAACCGGAACAGAAGAGAATCGAAGCATTTGAGATGTGGTGCTATAGACGAATGTTGAAAATTAGGTGGACTGATAAGGTAAGGAATGAGGAGGTTCTACGCAGAATCGGAGAGGAAAGCAATATGTGGAAAACAATGATAAGGAGAAGGGACAGGATGATAGGACATCTGCGAAGACATGAGGGAATGACTTCCATGGTACTAGAGAGAGCTGTAGAGGGCAAAAACTGTAGAGGAAGACAGAGATTGGAATACGTCAGGCAAATAATTGAGGACGTAGGTTGCAAGTGCTACTCTGAGATGAAGAGGTTAGCACAGGAAAGGAATTCGTGGCGGGCCGCATCAAACCAGTCAGTAGACTGATGGCAAAAAAAAAAAAAAAAAAAAAAAAAAAAAAAAAAAATCACGACAATGTTGATATTTCTATATTGCGACAACTCCATGTGATCCACGTATTCTATAGATAATATAAAGTGACGCTCTCATTTACTGAATCACGGAATTTTATGATTAGGCACTACAGAAGGAGAACTTATGCTCAGAATCCATGAAGGTTTCACACAAGAAGAACGCTTAAATCCATTACAATCTAGCATACTGCTAAACTGCTAAACGATTATCTTAACTAGTAATCGTTCTATAGTAAGCGACCGACCAATCGTAGGATGCACCTGTTACCGTAGTGCCCTTTTGAACGCAATGGGTAAGGATTACGCCCTCGCTGTCCCAGAACATGGACACCATCATATTTTCAGCACTGGCGGTTACCCGAAATTTTTTTGGTGTCGGTGAATCTGTGTGCTTCCATTGAGCTGACTGGCGCTTTGTTTCTGGATTGAAAAATGGCATCCACGTCTCATCCATTGTCACAACCGACGAAAAGAAAGTCCCATTCATGCTGTCGTTGCGCGTCAATATTGCTTGGCAACATGCCACACGGGCAGCCGTGTGGTCGTCCGTCAGCATTCGTGGCACCCACCTGGATGACACTTTTCGCATTTTCAGGTCGTCATGCAGGATTGTGTGCACAGAACCCACAGAAATGCCAACTCTGGAGGCGATCTGTTCAACAGTGTTTCGGCGATCCCCCAAAACAATTCTCTCCACTTTCTCGATCATATCGTCAGACTGGCTTGTGTGAGCCCGAGGTTGTTTCGGTTTGTTGTCACATGATGTTCTGCCTTCATTAAACTGTTACACCCACGAACGCACTTTCGACACATCCATAACTCCATCACCACATGTCTCCTTCAACTGTCGATGAATTTCAATTGGTTTCACACCACGCAAATTGAGAAAACGAATGACTGCACGCTGTTCAAGTAAGGAAAACGTCGACATTGTAAGTATTTAAAACAGTTCTCATTCCTGCCGCTGGCGGTAAAATTCCATCTGCCGTACGGTGCTGCCATCTCTGAGATGTATTGACAATGAACGCGGCCTCATTTTAAAACAATGCGCATGTTTCTATCTCTTTCCAGTCCGGAGAAAAAAATCGGAGGCCTTAGAACTTGAATGCACCTCGTATTAACCGCAGAACTGTATGTCATTCATCAAGCTATTCTGTACATAGTCGAGCGCCCTACAGTCTCCTACTAGGGAGGCCTAAGGAGAAACTATAAATTCTTTGGCACATGATATATTGAAAAGGGTAGCAAAGGAACTGCGTCAACTACCTCATCTACAGCTAACGTGCGGACAAACAGTCAAAAGCTTAACACCATCTACTTCCCACCACCATATGCCTTCCACGCAGCTATTTTGATACTACACTCGCCAGCCAAACAAAAATGGAATGGAGAATATTAGTGGACATGTACCCTAACTATAAAGGGATATGGTATTAGACGATTCAGCAACTGATTCTACAATACTCTTGTTTTCTTAACTCTCCAGGAAAGAAATTCTTATTATTTTCGCACTAATAGCAGGTCACATGAATAATAATGGAATGAAACTTGTTAAAGTGAATATCATATCCAGGCTGTGGTTCCTGCCTCATTGATGAGGACATTGTACATGTTCCAATACAAGAAATACAATCATCCAAGAACAATTACTTTCTACAACATTTTAAAAATTAGGGATGATTTTTCTCTTAGAGTTGCTCATAAGTACATGGATAGGTCCTTTTCAAATGTACATTTGCTGCCAAAAAAGTGAATTACTTAGAAGACATGGTCGCATGTCAGTGTAACTTCTTACTCCTACACAGTATAGGCGAGTATGTGAATTGTTAGTTGAAATCTGTGTGACACGTAGAACGGTCCCTGGAGTACATTAGCGTTGTTGGTGTCAGTGTCAGGACTAAGGTTTGCCGCATGGAATGTAAGAGAGCTCAACATGAAGGAGCTCCATTTAGAAAGACAATTAAATACTAAAAACATAGATATATCGGTGATTAGTGGAAATAAGAAAAATTAAGACGGACCAAAATGTGAATCGAGTTCATGCTGATAGCCAGTGGCGTCGAGTTCATGCTGATAGACAGTGGCGAAGAGTAGTAAAACAGGACAAGTTATGGAATTTTGGTATTAATACACAACAAGTGGAAAATGGTCCTCACATCCTACAGATATGTAAATGAGAGAATAATTAGTGCTCGATTTAAAGTCGAAAGAGGGTGTCTCATCTTGACTGGTCTATATGTATGAGAGGAAAGAAGGGAGGAAGATTCAGAGGTGTTCTGTCATACACTGCAGGCAGAAACAGACCAAACTATTACAGCAGACTATTTAATTCTGACAGGAGATTTAAATGTAGGATTAGAGATATGGGCATAGAAAACGTGGTATCAAAATATGGAAAAGGACTCCTTAACAATAATGAGAAAAGAGAATTCTGTAGCTATAAATTCTTTTTCCGAAAAACAAGAAATATACAAATATTCGCAGAGTGCCAGAGGGCTAACTAAAAGACTATTATAATAATCGATTAAAAAACTACATGGTTGATACAAGGTACTCGAGTCTACAGGGAAAGCGACATATCAACACATCACTTACTGATTGTTAGTGTTGTGGGTTGGCAGGAGAGCCAACACCAGGTACTAGAGGAAGCCGAAAGGCACGCGTTTTAGCTCACGCAGGCTGGCGTGAGGTCTGGAACAGGACAAGGAATTTAGACTTTAGAAAAATGGTCGTAGCTGGTGGAATACTTAACTTTAATCCATTAATGATGAGCGTCGCTCTTGACGGTACATTATTCATAATATCAATAGTAACTGGTAATGGCGCCTTGCTAGGTCGTAGCAAATGACGTAGCTGAAGGCTATGCTAACTATCGTCTCGGCAAATGAGAGCTTGTTTTGTCAGTGAACCATCGCTAGCAAAGTCGGTTGTACAACTGGGGCGAGTGCTAGGGAGTCTCTCTAGACCTGCCATGTGGCGGCGCTCGGTCTGCAATCACTGATAGTGGCGACACGCGGGTCCGACGTATACTAACGGACCGCGGCCGATTTAAAGACTACCACCTAGCGAGTATGGTTAGCAATGTGATGGTTTTGAAAAGGTGGAAGAGAAACAGTACAAAGGAGAAAAAAAGGAAAGACAGTGAGAAGTTTGAGATAGGTACTACAAGATTTCAGTATAAGAGATCTTTATTAATGGCGACTGACTAAATAACATTAGAAGTAGCGATAGCAGAATACATAGATACAGAATCATTAGAGAAGGCGTTGTAAGAAAAGCTACGGAAGTATTGGGAAATAGTAGAACTAAAAAAAAATTAAGTATCTCCCTCCTCAGCAATGTCCGAATTTTATTATTAAACCCCAAGGTGGGCCTTTTTCGTCCATAATCCAGTTACGCGCCACATGCTCCACCAGGCTGCGATTTACAATCCGTGTAAACGTTGCCCATAACTCCTCTACGTCCAAAATACTGCAGTATCTGAGGTCCATTCATGTTACAACAGGGATAATCTTTCTAGGGATTTGCTCTTTCTAGAAAATATTCTCTCCTAGCCTTATGGATAGATTTATTAACCTTAACCGTCGTTGCTGAGATGACATCATGATCATTAATCCCTGTCTCTAAATTGTCACCGTCGATAAGGCCTGGCCTGTTTCAAGCTACAAGGTCCAAAATATTTTCATTCCGTGTGGGCTATCGAGCTAGCTGTTCAAGACAGGTTTTCGGAAAACGTGTTCAAAAGTACTCCCCAAGACTGCCTGTCCGTACCTGCAATAAATCCGTAGTCATTCCAGTCTACTCGGCTGGTTCATGTCGCCTCCAACTAATGTTTCACAATCCGGATATTTCCGCTCTAATAAACGCGTCGTCGAACTCTGAAATTATCACAACGGAGTCGGGTAGCCGGTAAATGCATCCCACAATTAATTTGAGTTCACCTAAACCTGTCATACGCGTCGAGATAACTTCACAATCAGATTCAGTTTCGTCGTCGATAGACATTATTCTTATCGACTGCAATGAACACTCTCACCTCCTATGGCGTCTAATCCCATTCCGCTTTTTTACATATTCGTATGACGGTTGTGGGATCCCGACCAACGCGAGATATAGTATTGTGGAGCTACAAACGGCAGTCTGAACGGGACACGATCCTGCCCCTGTCGAATTCAGTCACGTGTTGAAAGTTTCCCTCCTTGCACAAGAAATAACACAATCATCTCTCAAATGACCCATATTCAAACACTTTTTCTGAATGAGTCACCCGTTGCCTAATCTTTCCTTACACAGGGTGTCTCAAACCTTCTGTGTCAAATTGAAACAGATGATAGTGGGTCCACAACCGATTATTCTGAGATGTAGAACCAATTGCAGCTTTACTTCTGCCAGTACCTCGTCTCCCACCTTCCAAACTTTACAGAAGCTCTCCTGTGAACCGTGCAGAACTAGCACTCCTGAAAGAAAAGATATTGCGGAGACATGGCTTACCCACAGCCTTGGGGATGTTTCCAGAATGAGGTCCCGAGTTCGAGTCTCGGTCCGGCACACAGTTTTAATCTGCCAAGAAGTTTCATATCAGCACACACTCCGCTGCAGAGTGAAAATCTTATTCTATAGAACCAATTGTCGGAATTGTATATTTGTTCTTTTATGGACGTAATTAGCGCACATCGCATAACAACGACGTAGCTCACAGTAATTGTTCAAAGCAACGACAGCCATTCAACGGCATATACGGCTCTGACCCACTCCTACAAAGATTCCGTGCGTCTTTTGTACACTGAAAGTGGCAGCGGGTGATGAACAGCATACACCCCTGACCACCGCACACATGTACTGTACACAGCTTAGCTCATAGCACGTGCGTCATGTGACGACTGCATGCATCGCACCGGCGCATTAACTTCTGCTGCACGTATAGCGTATTAACTTCTGCTGCACGTATAGCACTATCTGTGGTGTCAGTGTCCATTGCATCAAACAGCTTGTGATGCGTCCACGGTGAGGTTGAAAAAAAATGCACCTGCCTGAAATCATCCTTTTCCACGCACCAGTTTTTCTCTTTCGGAGGACGAGTGTTGTACCGGTGCTTGGGAGGAAACACACAAAAGTCAAATGAAAGTTTGAACGCGTGTGTTTGGAAGTTAGCCCACAAGCATTTGCATTCTGGTGCGAAGACTGTGGAGATTGAGACTTTCCTGGCAGCGAGCAGCTTCAACGAAGGGTATTCAGCAATTCTGAAGACCATGATGACGTGGACGTTACCCTGGGGCTCTATTCGACGCAGTTCGCCAAGCATTCGGACGTCCATCGGATTTAAGCGACCGAAATACCACTTGTCACCGGCCGAACGAGCGGCTCTGGAGCAGCGCAGGATGGCCCAGATCGAGCAGAACACGCTCTATGAGGAACAGGAAGGACTAGTTTATGTACAGTAGATTGAATGTAAGTTGCATAATATTGCATTAATGTGTAGTCAAAACTTCAAACGCATTTTTCTCGAAATAATTTTTTTTATCGCGCGGTATGGTAACTTCAAATCTACAGAACCGATTGGCATGATTCTTTGTTTCCGACGAAACTCAAGCGAGGTACAACGCCTACAGAATCTTACATACTTCGCTAACGTCAACTCAATTTTGATTTCAAACGAGCCGGCTGACCTGTGACATACCCTGCGTGGAGGTATACATTGAAATTTTGTTTCGTTCCGACGGCACTTACGCCTTTTCTCTTCGACATTTCCGGTCGAAAAAATTCCAGTTTGTAGAGGAAATAACAATAAACAATTTGAACAAATTTGACATTGATATCTATAACACATCTCGAGAAAAAATTCTCGATGTGTTTGGATCGTGCGGCCGATCTCCCAGTAATAAGCACTCACCAACTTCACCTTGAAACACACACTTCGAAGGATACAGTGTCAAGAGTTCTGATGGAACAGGTATTGCATGCCTATCGTAAAGAACTTGTACAAGCACTGGAACCAACGTATTTTGAGCCCATCATCTATGGATTATCCATCGCAGTACTGTAGTGCCGGACTTTGCACAGGTTGTATTGTTCACGGATGAGGCGTCATTCACCTGTGATGGTGTTTTCAACAGCAGCAGCAGTCGTGTCTGTAGTGAGGAGAGTACCCACGCCACCCACATCAGTGGGCACCAGCAGCGATTCTCTGTCATCATATGGGCGAGTATTGTGCAAGATCACCTCATAGGACCTTATTTGCTGCCCGCATGACAGGTCCACGTTACCTGCTATTCCTGCGGAATGTGCTGCCACAGTTCTTGGGGACTGTACCCCTTGTTGTCTGGGACAGGACTGGTTTCAACATGACGGTGCATCAGCTCACTCCGATGTTGATATCTGCGAGCAGTTGAACTACACCTGCCTCATCGTTGGGTTGAAGGGGAGGTCCTCTCCTACGGCCAGCGCGATCGTCGGATCTCACATCGGATCTCACACCTTTGGACTTCTCCCTACGGGGTTATTGCAAGAAGGTGGTATATGAAACAACCGTAGGAAAAGATGAAGACCTGCTTGAAAGGGTCCAAGCTGCCTCTCTTCTCGTAGAAAGACATCAGGAATCTTTGAGGCAGTACGGCAGATTTTATGCACTGTTGCTATACGTGTATTCACGAGGCGTGTTTTTTAAGTAAGTACCGTTTTGAAATTTAAAAAAGACGTGCTAAGATATCTCAATAATTTTATTTGTACATGAAAGCCTGCACCTTAATCTACTTTTCTACATAATTGCCGTCAATATTGAGACACCTTTCATAACGTTGTACCAGTTTTTTAATACCCTCCTGATAGAAGTCTGCCGCCTGACTTCTTAACCACAGCATCACGACTGTTTTGACTTCGTCATCGCCTTGAAGACGCTGACCGCCCAGGTGTTTCTTCAAGTGCAGGAACAGATGGTAGTCACTGGGCGCAAGATCGGGGCTGTACAGAGGATGATCTAGAGTTCCCCATCGAAAAGATGTGATGAGATAGTTGGTCTGATTCGCCAGATGCGGACGGGCATTGTCTTGCAGCAAAACGACGCCCTTGCTCAACTTGAAACGCCTTTTGTTCTGAATTGAACGGCGCAGATTGTGCAATGTCTTACAGTAAGCTGCTGCATTGATTGTCTCATTACGAGGCAGAAATTTCACAATCAATACTCCTTTTCTGTCCCAGAAAACTGTGTACATGATTTTCCAGGCAGAAATTGTTTGCTTAAACTTCCCTTTTCTGGGTGAATCTGAATGCCGCCATTTCATGGACTGTTGCTTTGATTCTGGTGTGACGTAGGCCACACATGTTTCATCGCCCGTAACAATTTGGCTTAAGAAATCATCACCGTCGTTGTGGTACCGCTCAAGGAAAGTCAATACACTGTCTAAACGTTTGGTTTTGTGCACATCCGTCAACATTTGCGGTACCCGACGTGCGCACAATTTTCGGTAATTCAAGTGCTCGGTCACAGTGCCATACAAAACACTACGAGAAACACTAGGAAAGTCATCCCACAAGGAGGACATCGTAAAGCGTCTGTTTTCTCTCATCTTATTGTCCACTTCGTGCACCAAACTTTCATTAACGACCGAAGGACGACCATTCCGTTGTTCATCATGCACATTTGTGCGGCCATCTTTAAAAGGTCTCACCCACTTTCTTACCCTTCCATCACTCATAATGTTTTCTCCGTAAATTGCACAGATCTAACGATGAATATCGATCGCTTTTAGGCCTTTAGCACTAAGAAATCTTATAACAGCCCGTACTTCACAGTCGGCGGGACTCACGATTATCGGAGGCATCTTAAAGACTCAGTGTACAACGTAAACAAGGAGGAATCGGACCGTAATGGCATCAGTGCATAGACAAGAGATGTTGGTACCCAGTGAGCATGCGCAGAACGCCGACCACAGCGCTACGGCCGCGGTGTGGCAAAACAGTACTTACTTAAAAAACACGCCTCGTAGATTGGCGGTCGCCACTTTGAACGATTGCTATGAGCTACGGTGTTGTTAAGCGATGTTCGCTGTGATGACCCATAACATTTTAAATATGCTTTTCCGACCATTAGTTCCCTGTCTCAACGTAACTGGTTGTGGATCCACCATCACACGTTTCAATTTGACCCAGAATGTTTGAGACACCCTGTATACAGGATGTTGATGGCGTTACTCTTTCGCACGTTGTGTGATGGCTCTGCAATGATGACCACCTGCACATACAGGCATCTAGAATACTTCATGCCTCTTTGACGTTTGTTAAATTCTGCCTCAATGCTGTTGCAACTATAATGGCGTGCAGTTTATCAGTCGAATGACAAGCGACGTAAAAAATAAGTGACAGTGAAGGAAGCAGAAGAAGAGAGAGTCATAAGGGGTGCACACGCTAATATACGCGGCATATTCTGCTGAGGATAGAAAGAACTGGACGTCAGCTTCAAACTAAATGAAAGATACTGTCTCTAAAATATCTGGGGATAAATACAACAAATAATGAAGGAAACGAGGGCAGTGCAGAGCTATTGACACCTGGCATGGATCTGGAGGCGGTTACTTAGCCAACTGTACTGTCTGAGAGAGATGTTCAGTCTCCAATCACCCCAGTGTCACAAAACGCTGCTAATTATGTAAAGGCAAGGGTAATGATACAAATTTATTTGCGGAGCTGACAACACGATACGCGCAGATTGTTTTATTCTCTTTCAAACGTTTGCAACGGATGAGGAAACGAGCAAATTTAGAGCAGCCAGAATTAAAAATTTTCCTTTGAAGCGCTCGTTTAGTCTAGCGTGGATCTCATTCTGTGTATCAGAGAGCGCAATATCAGCTCGACAACGTTAGAACGCTTCGCGTTCTCTCCATTCTCTTCTCTGCGTAAGTGGAGCGCAAATGTGATCGAGAAATTAGTAAAAGGAAAATGAGAAACGCTCTTCACGTTCAATAATGTGCTGCGATAAAAACTTCAAGGAATTAGAAATGAATCTTGTGATCAGCTTGTACTTTCTCTATTTTTGCAATAACATTCTTTAATAACTTTAGTTGTTTTTGTTTATGTTGTTGCTGTTACTGTTGTCGCCAGTCCGAATACTGTTTTGATGCGCTCTCCATGATAATCTAGTTTATGGAAGTAGCTTGAGATCTACATAGCTATAGCACCGCACAACCACGTGATCTTGTTTACTTTGCTCATATCTGTGTCTCTTCTAACAGTTTTTACCTCCCTCCTAATAAAAAAAATTGTTCAAATGGCTCTGAGCACTATGGGACTTAACATCTATTTTCATCAGTCTCCTAGAGCTTAGAAATACTTAAACTAACTAACGTAAGGACAGCACACAACACCCAGTCATCACGAGGCAAAGAAAATCCCTGACCCTGCCGGGAATCGAACCCGGGAACCCGGGCGTGGGAAGCGAGAACGCTACCGCACTACCACGAGCTGCGGACTCCCTCCTAATCCCTACTTCCATACTCTCCCACCCTACCCCATACACAATACACTCTTTCCATATTAACCCAAAATGATTATTTCTTGATGCCTCTTGATGTGTCCTGTCAACATGTCGCTTCATTTAGTCAAGTTGTGCCATAATAAGCTGCAGCCACACTCCAATTTTATGACAGCCGAGCCGATTGCCATTTTGGAAGCCACACTATTCGCACACACGACCACAGAAGACACAATAACTATCATCTCTGATAGTATGTCAGCCCTACAACTTATTAGAAACCATCATAATAATTGTACCAACAACGCCGTTGCAGCACTTGTCGATGTTGTGTATCGGATGCAGAGGAATTGTCGCAACGTCGTGGTGGCATGGGTGAAAGGCCACTCTGGGCTTTCAAGAAATGAGCAAGTAGATGCGTCTCTGCATGCAGCTATTAAATATGATAAACTCCTCCTCACAGATATTATATCCATGCTCAGAAAGCGGTTGTTTTTGGATTGGCAAGAGGAATGGTGACGTGCATGTAAAATCAAAGGCACTCACTACGCACTGGTTCATCTTGCGATTCCAGGAGTACCATGGTAAAATAAGGGACAAAAATCAAGGAGCTTCACGACAGGTATAGCATGGCTGAAATTTAATCATTGGAAATTCAACAACCTAAGCGTCACCACTCTGTGTGTTTGTGGAGAGGAAAAAGGTCCAAACCATATATTCCTACAATACCCTCGGAACATGTATCACATAAACGTCCTTGCAAGTAATCTTCAGGCCCTAGGTCGTCAGTTCCCAACCACCTCCAAATCGCGTTAGCATTTTTTTATCTAATTTTGTTCGTAGCATTTTCACCTGTTCAAGTTTATCGTTGATCCATTCACTCAGTTTTTATTATTAAGGAGGGCAGCTAACCCTCTGACCGAACACTCCGTGCTGGCTATCCATGGATAGTAACGTATAAGCTTCTGTACGTCAACAGTGCCTGGTTCAAGACATAGCTCCCATTTGCCGCTAACCTACTGCTCTTGGCACTTAGAATGCCAGGGGAAGACCACGTGCGTATGCGCACAATATGAAACGCTCAGTCTCTAAATGTATGACACTATGTACCTCCTATATGGATGTGTCAGAATGTATGTGTATGTCTTCGTCAGCAAGACAAGGTTGTAACACACAGCTATTGTTCTTTTAAACTGTTCTCCTGTTCTGTCTATATGATACTTATAGACCTGCACAAATATTCACTTCTCTATCTAGTCTTTTGAAATTTTTTTTATAGAACATACGAATAACATTTTATTGTTAATTTAGGTATGTAGTCATTAATGGGGTCTGAATTGGGAATATCCAAACTGTGTGCCAATCGTGATTTTATGTCAAATCATTCCTTTGTTAATCATATGTATCTTTGTAACAGGGTAAGCGTTAAAATTATGTCTACCACGAATTGTCAAAAAAAATTGTGATATACAGAAACATTTCGTGCGTTTATCTGGCTGTATGGACGTGTTCCGAAAGCCAATAAATTAAACAAAAGGAGTTCTGCCATAAATATATTTTCTCTGTAATTCGATGTATTATTTCTCCAATAGTTACTATACCTATCCATCTCATATTCAGCGTTATTATGTAGCACGACATTTAAATAGCTTCTGCTCTCTTGTCTATACTATTTATCGTCCATATTTGTCTTCCACAGAACTACTCCAAACGATGACTCAAAGAAAGGCTTCCTCGAACTTAAACGTTTCGAGAAACGCTTGTCTCGCTTCTGCTCGTCTGCATTTTATGTCCTCTGTACTTGGCTCATTGTTAGTTACTTGCATGCTAAAATGGCAAAACTCGTCTACCAGTTTCAGTATCACATTGCGCACTCCAATTCTCTTGGTAGAGAGAGCCAGTTTTGGACTTGAGACGCAGAAGGGGAAGACATAGGAAATCACGAGTTTCCCTCGGCCTCGAATGGTGTGTTTCAAATTCACTGGGCATCTCATTCCTCTCGGCCTGTGTTCTGTGCCCGAGAGCCGTTCTGGAAAAGACGAGGAAGGCGAAGTGTGACAGACAGAGGGACGCAGACTTGCAAGCCTTGTCATAACTGGGGGCTTCAAAATTTAACGAGTTTTACCCTCTCACTTTGGATGCGGAAGTGACTCTTGCGAAATGATGCTGGTGGGGAACTAGAGAGTAAGGTGTAGATACAGGCGAGGGTAGAAAGTTGCATCAGGTGGGAAAGATTATAGCTGGTCACTCTAAAATTTAACGCATTTTCCTTTCCCCTGCTCCTAAGGACTGTAGGCATTGCGGTAGTGGTTCTTGGGCAGATTGTGTTTGGCCATGTACGTGAGGGTGCAGCAGGTGGAAGTGCAGACGGGCGGTCGAGAAGACGGACGTAGTGTGGCAGCTGATGGCCGCAGTAGGTGTGCCTTCGTGGGTAGATGAAGTCCTCCGTCGTTCTCCGGAAGTCGGTATTTAGGTCATGTTGCGGTTGCGTTCTGTCGCTTTCGTGTCTTGGTCACTTGTTTCGGCCAATTAGACACTATTAGGGTTCTATTCAATAACATTAGCCACATTCGGACTTCGAAATGAATCGATGGTAACAGGTTCAGATTTGTGTTGGATCGGCACTCGAACCCGAATCTGTTGCTTAACGCGACCGGTTGCCTTAACCGCCTTGGTCATCTGAGCGCGCTTGCCATACGACCCAAATCCCCATTCTGTCAAACACTATTAACCTGGCATGACCTGCACATGAACTCATCACTCACCATTTCGGATTCCCGCAACAGATCGGCCTTGGCGTGCATTCGCACTGGAAGAATGTATGGTTGGTCGTCGCAACTTATTGTTATATATATATACTCAAAGACAAAAAGCTATGCTTCACGAAGGAATTATGCGAATGAGACGGAAATACCCGGTGATCAAAAAGTCAGTATAAATTTAAAAACTGAATAAATCACTGAATAATGTAGATAGAGAGGTACAAATTGATACACATGCTTTGAATAACATGGGCTTTTATTAGGACCAAAAAAAAATACAAACGTTCAAAAAATGTCCGACAAATGGAGCTTCATCTGATCAGAATAGCAATAATTAGCATAACAAAGTAAGACAAAGCAAAGATGATGTTCTTTACAGGAAATGCCCAATATGTCCACCATCATTCCTCAACAATAGCTGTAGTCGAGGAATAATGTTGTGAACAGCACTGTAAATCATGTCCGGACTTATGGTGAGGCATTGGCGTCGGATATTGTCTTTCAGCATCCCTAGAGATGTCGGTCGATCACGATACACTTGCGACTTCAGGTAACCCCAAAGCCAATAATCGCACGGACTGAGGTCTGGGAACCTGGGAGGCCAAGCATGACAAAAGTGACGGCTGAGCACACGATCATCAGCAAACGACGCGCGCAAGAGATCTTTCACGCGTCTAGCAATATGGGGTGGAGCGCCATCCTGCATAAACATCGTACGTTCCAGCAAGTGTTTATCAGCCAGGCTGGGGATTATGCGATTCTGTAACATATCGGCGTACCTCTCACCCGTCACGGTAGCAGTTACAAAATCAGAATCACGCATTTCCTCGAAGGAAAATGGCCCGATAACGGTAGATGTGGTAAATCCAACCCATACTGTGACTTTCCCGTCGTGCAATGGAGTTTCCACAACAGTTCTAGGATATTCGGTAGCCCGAATTCTGCAGTTGTGGGCGTTGACAGACGCTCGGAGCGTGAAATGAGCTTCGTCGGTCCACAACACGTTACTCAACCAATCGTCATCTTCCGCCATCTTTTGAAACGCCCACACTGCAAATGCCCTCCACTTCACTAAATCGCCAGGTAACAGTTCATGATGCCGATGGATGTTGTACGGATAGCATCGGAGGGTACGCCTCAGTGCCAATCAAACAGTAGTGTATGGAATGCCGGTGCGACGTGCGACTGCACGAGCGCTGACTTCCCCGTGCGTAGACGAACTGAACTGTCTCAGCAGCATTACGCCTTGTGCTCGGTCGGCCACTACGGGGTCTATCGTCTAAGCAACCCGTGGCTTCGAAATTCGAAATCATTATCGCCACAGCTCCATTTGTCAACGGACCTTTACCCGTTCGAATCCCCATCCTATGGCGACAGGATCGTAACGCTGAACTAGCACATTCCCCATTCTGATAATACAGCTTCACTAAAAGCGCCTTTTCAGCTAACGTCAGCATGCTGCGACTGCTGGCGCATCTGATTCTCTCTCTCATTACTGCTCCTTTTATTCACCATTGTCATGCGCAGTCACTGACGTTTTGCTGTCCACCGCCATCTGTCGGACATTTTGTGAACTTTTTTGTTGTTGTAATACAACCCCATGTCATTCCAAGCATGTGTGTCAATTTTTACCTCACTATCTACATTATTCCGTGGTTTATTAAGTTTTCAAATTTATACTGACATTTTGATCACCCGGTAGGTAGATTAAAGTTGGAGAAAAATTGGTGATTTATTGAAGAGGAAGTGCTTCGAAATTTAGCAGCTCAATGAGGCGTTGGTCCACCTCTGGCCCTTATGAAAGCTATTATTCGGCTTGGTATTGGTTGACAGATCTGTTGGATGTCCTCCTGAGGGATATCGTGCCAAACTCTGTCCAGTCCCGAGATGGTTGAAGGGCCCCACGCATAATGGTCCAGCGTCGTCAGTTGGTGAGAGACCCAGTGACTTTGCTGGTCAAGGTAGAAAGAGGTTTGAAAGCACGAAGATAAGCATTAGAAACTTTAGTGCTGAAATGTAATGCCAGGATAGCTTGCCAAGAAGGGCATCAAGACAGGGCGCAGAATATTGTCGAAGTACCGCTGTGCTGAAGGGCTCAGCGGATGACAACCATAGGGATCTTGTTAGGAAAACAAATGGCATCCACGACCATCACTCCCAGTTGTTGGAGCGTATGGTGATCGACAGTCCGTTTGGTATCCTACCACTGTCCGGGGCGTCTCCACACACGTCTCGGCCTGGAATCTTATTGACTGGAGTAGAATTGTCTTCTGTGACGAGTCCCACTTCAAAATGAGCCCCGAAGAGCAGCGAAGACTTGTCTGGAGACGTCCCAGATGCTCGGGACAGTGGTGGGATACCAACCTGGCAGTCGTCCACATACGACCAAACAACCAATAGTGATGGTCTGTAGAGCCGATTCTTTACATAGCAAGAGCCCCTTTATTGTCATCCCCGGCACCCTTACAGCAAAGCGGCACGTCGCCAGTATTCTGCGCCCCAGTTTGCTGTCCTTGATGGCAAGCCATTCTGGGGGTACATTTCAGCAACATGATGACCACCAACGCACAGCGAGAGTTTCTATTGCTTGTCTGTAACTTAACGGGTCTAGGGTGAAAAACGTGGTGGAACTGAACATAACTAGTCGTTAATGTTTGTCGAGAAGTCGAGGTTGCGCTTAGAATAGAAGACTGTTACTCAACGAGTCTTGGGAGAATCCAGAGACTGTAGTAAAACGTAACACTAAAGTATACAGCTGGCTAACGCTAGACATGGTACACGTCTTAATTACACGAAATGAGGCTAAGAAGTCTGGTACAGCAAATGCCAGACTATCATTCTATCAACAGAGTGAAATTCATCGCATAAAAAATTGTAGGCTGCAATCATAAACATATTTATATTTAAACCATTCATTACACCACGTATGTTTACCAGTTTTATGCCGTATGTCTGTCCTGTCAATCATCAGTGAAAAACTTGACTTGACACAAGTGTGTACAATATTAATACGGTATATGTGCTGTCACGGAATGATTTGAGAATGGGTTCTTGTACCTGAAACCAGTTATCAGTTAAACGGAATGAACTGAAGTTCGGAATTTGGGCAGTTTCTACTTCAAACTGATTAAGACTAGTTGCTGTCCTTTTATGAACCTAGCATTATGAAAATCCGTATCGAGAGATAAATGATTTTTTGATGCACAATAAACCAATGGCCAGTAAGAGAACTGCACTTTAGCCATCATCGCAACAAACAAGAAATATTACATTGCTGTTGTTAAATATTTCGTAATATTAAGTTTATACCTCTTGGTGTTCCGAACAAGACCGTTTTCTACCATTACACTGAGAAAATGGAGCAGTATATAGTTACTAGTGAATCGATTTATTGCTCTATGATCAGTGCTAATTACAATATGATTGAACGTGTGCTATAAGCAAGATATGCAATTACAAATGACAACCAGGGTCAGCAGGCACGTCATGAGATACGCTGTTAATTAGAAGATCTATTTTAGTTATAGAATGATTAGTATAGGAATGGCTGTCCATTAGCGTATGAGTGAAGTGTTGTGCATATTGTGTAACTTGTTGGGGAGTTGCTCGAGCTCTCACGGGAGGTAGTGTCATGCCATTGACGAATGTTGGTGGTGGAAGAGTTAGCGTTGAGAGCAGAAGGAACCAAGAGGAGAAGAGCAGTTCAGGACAACGATCGAAAAGCGAGGTTCTAGTTTGCTGCCATCAAAAAATATGGCAGAGTGGTGTGATTTTGTTGCATCTCGGATATAAGTTACGGGCATCTGAGGATGCAAGTGAAGAAACTTGTATTTCGTGCACTTTGTGACATTATAAGTGTGGGGATAGTTCAAGAGTTGTGATATATTTCAATAATTAGCTGCACTTGCGTGTAAAACTGCTTGCAGGATCATCTCACAGTAGGATTTTAGACCTTACTGAGTAAGCCATATGTTCCTAAAAGTTAAATTTGCAGTGTTGCCCATGTTTATTACAAATGTTCCCTTATATCTATGGTCATTAAATTATTATTGCATGAACTATATATTTTCAATTATTCGACCACAGGGTTACCTTGGAATAAAATATTTTGCTAATATAGCAACAGGACGTAATGAAGACGATGTACTGCTCGTGCCTAGTAGATTAACGATCCAAGCTTCATTCAGAGCCGTACATTTGCCCCTCTGTCTCATTAAAACAGAGCAGTAACTACGCATGTCATCCGCTTTTCTGTATGCAGTACAAATCTTCGATACGGTGCCTTTTCAAGCATCTTGGTTACGGAAGCAATCACCATACGAACAACAAAATTTTGTCCAATTCACTTAGCTTCGACATAATGCACTCACAACTACACAGAACACTATTATGACGATGGCTGACACTTGCAGCTCATTTAGGGCATGACACATGTCATGTGGTCATATACAACATCGCCACTTGCAGGCTTCGCTAGTATCTCTATTTATGCTCAAGCATGCATTTCTTGCGTTATTTCCATATTTTTTCCCACCCCTGTGTATGTCATGTTTTTTTGAGGTTTTATGATTGGCCTTGTCTTTTTCTTTGTTTTGCCTCTACTCCATACACTACTTCACGTCCTAAAACTAACCACTCCACTTCTAATGTGTTCCATTCCCCTGTCTTGGTTAGTCGCCACCTAGTGCTGTCTTTGAAACTGTCGGTAATATTTGCTTGCGTTTTTACATTTTTGAAATTTCGTCAGCTATAGCCTGCAGTTCATAGCAAACAAATTAGGGTCAAAGTCCACATCCGAACCGGAAAAGATTTTTCAGCTTATAACCTAATTTCTGAATTTCTGTCTTGGCACGGTGTCTCCAGGTATCTTAGACGTATAGAACCTTAACTAACGTTTCTTAAACCTAGTGTTTTCACTGTTTGTTTCTGTCCTGGGCAAAATTATACCAGGGACCCTCCCCTTTCATGTCTTTGCCCCAGTGCATATTCTCCTACTATGTTTCCTTCTTTCCGTTTTCCTACTACTGAACTCCAGTCCTTCGCCATAAATATATTGTCGTATCTTTTTATGTGCTGAATAATGCGTTTTATGTTATCATATTTATTTCATATCTTCATCATTTGCGGAGACCGTACACATACATACCTGTGCTACTGTCATGTGTCTTGTCTTTGCGTTTTTCTTGCCTTTATAGGAATAAGAGAAATTTTTCCATGATAGTTCGTAATCAGTTTTTACCACTGAATGTCAGTGGGAACGGAACATATTCCGTCCCATTAGCACAGATGTCGTTAGAGACGATAACTGAACACAGAGGTAATACTAGAAGTGATTTAGGGAAATGACTCCAAACATAAAACATCACTGCATGGCAAGCCTAAAACCGAATTTATTGTGAATTTTACTGACATTAGACTTGCCTTCAGGATAACTGGACGAGGCCACGCGTATCTAACGAAGAGAATAATCTACCTTGACCCGATACTTCTCCCACTAATAAAGCAATACCATCGTCGTTTCGTATCAGAGTAAAATTATTTTCCTAACCTTGTAAGACTGCTGCTCCGTTTGCTTGGTTGGTTGATTGATTTGGGGGGACGTGACCAAACAGCGAGGTCATCGGTCCCATTGTACACACATTAAAAAAAGTTTTGCGCTACCTCGGTTCCGAGAGTTTCGGAACCTGTACGGAAAATTAGAATAGAGATTAACATAAGCATTGCTCATGAAAACCAAATGTTGTACTACCATACAGCGAGACCTTCAGATGTGGTGGACCAGATTTCTGTACATACCGGTACCTCTAATACCCAGTAGCACGTCCTCTTGCATTGATGCATGCCTGTAATCGTTGTGGCATACTATTCACAAGTACATCAAGGCACTATAGGTCCAGATTGTCCCACTCCTCAACGGCGATTCGGCTTAGGTCCCTCGGAGTGGTTGGTAGGTCACGTCGTTCATAAACAGCCCCTTTCAATCTATTCCAGGCATATTCGATACGGTTCATGTCTGGGGAACATGCTGGCCACTCTAGTCGAGCGATGTCGTTATCCTGAAGGAAGTCATTCACAAGATGCGCACGATGGGGGCGCGAATTGTCGTCCATGAAGACGAATGCCACGCCAATATGCTGCCGATATTGTTGGACTATCGGTTGGAGGATGGTATTCACGTATCGTACAGCCGCTACGGCGCCTTCCACGACCACCAGCGGAGTACGTCATCCTCACATAATGCCACCCCAAAACAGCAGGGAACCTCCACCTCGCTGCACTCGCTGGGCAGTGTTTCTTAGCGTTCAGCCTGACCGGGTTGCCTCCAAACACGTCTCCGACGATTGTCTGGTTGAAGGCATATGCGACACTTATCGGTGAAGAGAACGTGATGCAAATCCTGAGCAGTCCATTCGGTATGTTGTTTGGCCCATCTGTACCGTGCTGCACGGTGTCGTGGTTGCAGAGATGGACCTCGCCATGGTCGTCGGGAGTGAGGTTCAGCATCATGCATCCTATTGCGCACAGTTTGAGTCGTAACGCGACGTCCTGTGGCTGCACGAAAAGCGTTAATCAATATGGTAGCGATCCATAATCCGCAGGTAGCGGTCATCGAGTGCACTAGTAGCCCTTGGGCGGCCTGACCGAGGCATGTCATCGACAGTTCCTGTCTCTCTGTATCTCCTCCATGTCCGAACAACATCGCTTTGGTTCACTCCGACACGCCTGGACACTTACCTTGTTGAGAGCCCTTCCTGGCACAAGGTAATAATGCGGACGCGATAGAACCGCGTTATTGACCATGTAGGCATGGTTGAAGTACGAACAACACGAGCCGTGTACCTCCTTTCTCGTGGAATGACTGGAACTGATCGGCTGTCGGACCACCTCCATCTAATAGGCGCTGCTCATGAATAGCAGTTTACATCATTGGGCGGGTTTAGTGACATCTCTCAACTGTCAAAAGGATTTTGTCTGTGATAGAATATTTACAGTCAACGTCTATCGTCAGGAGTTCTGGGAACTGGGATGATGCAAAACTTTTTTTTGATGTGTGTATAAGGCAAGGATGCGGAAGGAAGACGGACGTGCCGCTTCAAAGGAAGCTTCCGGTATTTGCCTGAGAAGATTTAGGGAAATCACGGAAAACCGAAATCAGGGTGGCAGGACGCGGGTTTGAGCTGTCGTCCTGCCGAATGCGAGTCCAGAGTGCTAACCACAGCGCCACCTCACTTGGTGCTCCTTTGTACCTGAGTGTTCGTATAACATTATGAAACTTATTTCTGCCGAGAATAAATTATCTCCAGTTACTGAATGTAGCCCATTAATATCGCAGTCCGTTCATAGTTTTAGTTCATCAGGTGGCCAAATTTACGCAAAACGGAACGAAGAGGGCCTGTTGGGAAGTAACACTACTGAGTTTTGAAGCAGATAAGTAACTGAAAACGTAAAATTATCCTGTCTCGGAATGTAATAAAATTGGGACTTAAAGACAAAGCTGCAGACCTCGCACTATACTGGTGCAAGGCTTTTAATATTTTTGAATAAAATAGTTTTGGGTGTTACGGCACCTCACTATAAAACACCAGAAAAGCTAAATGGCTGAAATTTCGACCGAATTACTGCGGTCCTCTTCTGGGCTATTAACTACTGGATACTAGTGGGTGTTTTCCATTATACTGCCTCGTGGCTATCGACGTCACATATCTGGGTTGTCACTGGACAATTTTAACAGAGGATGCTGTGGAGGAGGATGGCTGTACGGTAGGCTATTGTCTGTACTCTTCTGGTGGTGATTGGTTGGTAAGCCACTATAATAGGTGATTGGCACAGGCCACTGCCTGCCGATACTCTGTTCCCAATCAGTCTTTAAGTGACTTGCCGGCAACTCCCGTTGGTGAGTGCTAGGCAATAGCAGCTTGTATCCAGGGGACATTGTTTTCCTGCTGCCACATTCTCGCCTGCAATGTGGAGAGCATACAATGAATGCTTAGTAGGCCTTAACGTATCTGGGACGATGCGGCCACTCTCGTCTATAGGTTTAATTCTTCCGCGATGCAGAAGGTTGCCTACATGGTCGCTGACGCTTTCTTCGTTGTGCCTCATAGCTGTTGTATCCATTCGCACGGAATGTTGTCTTGGGCTCGTTCGGTTTATGTTTTATGTGCTTAGCGTGGCTTATCAGGTGAGCTCGGGCTGTCAGCGTACGTGATAAAACTGGTCCCTACAGGCCCAGTTTATGCAAGAAAAATGTATGTGTCATCTGTTGCGTAAATTATCGTATTTTATCATTACTCAAATAAATATGTCGTTTGTTATTTGATGATATCTGTAGGGCAATGTCTTCTTGTTTTGGCTATACTGCCTTCACTACCTGAAAGTTGAGAGCTTGTGTGGTGGGAACGATAGTTTAAGGTGACGCCGTATCTGTCGCTGTGTTACTACATTTATGAAACCTTACCTCTGTTGCTGAATAATTCTTACGGAAGATAAATCCAAGCACCTTTAATATATGTAGCTTAGTCTTTGAACAAAATTGCAATATAAGTGAATGGAACACTTTTTGTGTGAGGCAAATGTGAAACATTCACACATAGAGGTAAGATAAAAGTGGCAGGATCCGGGATGAAAGGAAAACTCGTAAGATAATGAATTTCACGAACACCACAGATATGATTAACCCAATACTAAGTATGAATAAATCAGCGGTACACAGCTAGCCATCATAGCTACTAAAGACGAACATCAGATTCGTACACTTAACATCCTCTCTGAACACTGTAGCCGAAGAGAACATAAATGCACCTCACTACACACTTCTGGAAAATAGCTTTGCGAGTGCGAGAATTTGTTTGTAAGTCACTTGAATTTACGAATGGTTAACTCACAGACAGTTACCGATCATCACGTGTTATGATGAGATCAAAAAGGGAAACAAAGGTATATCATCTTCGACAGCAAGCACGAATGCAAAATGCAGGGCAAAAGGAACACGATTCTACATAACCTGAACACTTCCGTGATTTCCAGTCACGTGAATGCAGCCCGAATATGCGCAGCCTGTTGCAGTATCACGATTATGCTGAAGTTGTTCGTCGCACGCGGCCATATAAGATTCGCAAGACACTAAATCATTTCTTCTCAGTGTGCTGCTTGGGACGACAGAGACGAGAATGATTATGAATGTACTCCTCTTTGGAAATTGAAAAAAAATCAATTTTTTGTCTTGAAATGTTCTTTGGGATGCCTGCGTTATTGTATGTTCATTCCAGGGCCTCCGGAAACTCTGTTATTGATTTACAGGGTATTTGTGAAAAAGTGTCTCCGAAAACAATTTACAGCGGGACAAAAATAGTCGAAATCGCTTCCATTGTGGCAGCATGTAATTTCGGAAATTACGAAAGTCCTTCGAACATTAGGTCGGACCAGCCTGTTACAATTTCTGCACAAAAGCGGACGAAAAGGGTATCGAGCGTGCAGAGCAGCGGATGACAGTAACTGCTAAAGAGTCTCACAGGACCACAATGGCCACGTAGAAGAAGATGGAGGACTTCATTTTAGATATGGAACGAATGCCCACTGGTATGGAGATGGCTGATTAGATGTATGTACAGCATAAATACAAAAACGTAACCCAAAATTGTCCGCCCAGTGGTCAGCGCGGCGGAATGTCAATCCTAAGGTCCCGGGTGCGATTCCTGGCTGGATCGGAGATTTTCTCCGCTCAGGGACTGGGTGTTGTGTTGTCCTAATCACCATAATTTCATCCCCATCGACGCGCAAGTCGCCGAAGTGGCGTCAAATCGAAAGACTTGCACCCGGCGAACGGTCTACCCAACGGAAGGCCATAGTCACACTACATTTACATTTTTTTACCCAAAATTTTAAAGGTATTTTTATCGAAACTGTATTTTTTTGAAATTGGTGGGATATATAACCTCTACATCTACATCTACATACATACTCCGCAATCCACCATACGGTGCGTGGCGGAGGGTACCTCGTACCACAACTAGCATCTCCTCTCCCTGTTCCACTCCCAAACAGAACGAGGGAAAATGACTGCCTATATGCCTATGTACGAGCCCTAATCTCTCTTATCTTATCTTTGTGGTCTTTCCGCGAAATAAAAGTTGGCGGCAGTAAAATTGTACTGCAGTCAGCAGTAGTGAAATTTGATGCCTTCATTCTAAACTAAATTCTCTATCAGGACCCGTAGCCGTTGTGCGGCATGTACATGAATCTATTTCCGGTGCACGCTTTCGTCTTCATTGTTTGGGCGAAAAGTTGACATTTCAATACGTCAGCATATCGTTTGAATTTAGTAGTTTGTCAATTATCCTACGCATGCTCATAGAAAATATATTGAAAACGAGCTACTCAAAATTATTTTCTTACATATGTAGTAAGAGGGCTTCGGGAATTCCCGCCGATGACCAACCTTATACCTGATGCAGTGATTACAGGAAAGGTCCGATGTGGACACAGAAATGGTTTCTGAAACACAAAGGTGTAACGAATAAAACTATATCATCATATTTAGCGTTCCTTTTTATTTCAGTCGAAAAAATCACGGGAATCACCTATTTTTTGTTTGTTCAAAGGTGACTCCCCTTTAAGGTTAATGAGACTTCGGACCGGAAAATATGAGCCCAGTGCTCTGATTGCCCGACATCAGTCAACACTCCGGCGTTTCCACGAGAGATAGCTGACCGTTCCTGTGCTACGTCCACATCTATGTAGATACTCCACAGTCCATCGTGCGGATCACAACGGAGGGACCTTATACCACTACTAGCCATTTCATTTCCCATTTCACTTGCAAACAGAGCAAGAGAACAACTATCTATGTGGCTACGTATTAGTCCTAATTCCTCGTATCTTATCTTCGTGGTACTTACGTTGGCGGCAGACGAGTCGTTCTGCACTCAGCTTCAAATGCTGGTTCTCTAAATTTTGTGAATATAGTGTTCCGCGAAAAGAATGTCGCCGTCCCTCCAGAGATTCCCATCTGAGTTCCCGAAGCAAGTCCGTAACGCTTGTGTGTTGTCCGTACCTACCAGTAGCAAATGTAGCAGCCCGCCTCTGACTTACTTCGACGTCTTCCTTTAACACGACGTGCTACGAATCCCAAACACTCGATCAGTACTCAACAATAGGACACCCTAGCATCCTATATGCGGTCTCCTTTACACTATCCTAGAAATCTTCCAGTAAACCACAGTCGACCATTCGCTTTCCCTATCGCAATCCCCACATGCTCGTTCTATTTCACATCGCTTTGCAACGTTACTCCTAGGTATTTAAACGACTGCCTCTAGCAGGACATTACTAACTCTGTATCCGAACATTATAGGTTTGTTTTTCCTACTCATCCGCATTAACTTCATTTTCCTACATTTAGAGCTAGCTGTCATTCATCACACCAAGTTTTATCTAAATCATCTTGTATATCACCTACAGTCACTCAACTGCAACAACTTGCCTTACACCACAGTTAGATTAGCAGACAACTGTAGATTGCTGCCCATTCTGTGCCCCAAGTCTTTTATGTGCATAGAGAACAACAGTGGCCCTATCCACTTCTGTGGGAAACTCATGGCGATATCCTTGTCTCTGATGAACACTTGCCATCGAGGCCAACATACTGTGTTCTATTAAGAACTCTTCGAGCCACTCACAGATCTGTGAATCTAGTCCAGGTAATCGAGCCTTCGTTAACAGCCTGCAATGCCGCAAACTCTTTCCTGAAGTCTAGAAATATGGAGTCTGCCTTTTGCCTTTCACCGATATCTCGCAGTATATCACGTGAGAAAAGTGAAGATGAGATTAGTACGACAGATGCTTTCTAAAGCCATGCTGATTCATGGACAGAAGATTCTCGATCTCAAGAAAATTTAGTATATTCGGACTGAGATGCGTTCAAGCATTCTTCCGTAGAATTACGTTAGGGATATTGGCTCAAAATGGTTAAAATGGCTCTGAGCACTATGGGACTTAACATCTGAGGTCATCAGTCCCCTAGAACTTAGAACTACTTAAACCTAACTAACCTAAGGACATCACACACATCCATGCCCGAGGCAAGATTCGAACCTGCGACCGTAGTAGTCGCGCGGTTCCATGCTGCAGCGCCTAGAACCGCTCGGCCACACCAGGGATATTGGTCTGTAATTCTGCGGGTCCGTTCTCTTGCCCTTCTTATGCATAAGAGTCACAAGAGCTTTCTTTCAGCCGCTTGGGACTTTGCGCTGGGCGAGAGATTCGCGATAAATGCAAGCTAGTTAAGGGGCCTATTCTGTAGAAAACCCTTTGAAAAGCCTAAATGGGATTCCATTCGGATCTGATGACTCTTGTTTCCAGCTCTTTTGCCAGGGACATTTATTATTACGTCATCCATACGTGAGTCTGTCTAACATTTAAATGACGATTTGTTTGTACGATTCTCCTGCGTGAACGTTTTCGTGAATGTTAAATTTAAAACTTCGGCTTCCGTTTCGATATTTTCAACTCCCACAACAGACTGGTCAATAAGTGGCTGGCTAGAATCCTTGGACCCACTTAGCGATTTTACTCAGGACCAGAATTTTCTTGAGTCCCTGCCAGATCTTTTGCTAAGTTATAACGGTGGTGGTTGTATGCTTCGCACATTGCTCTTTTCATAGACGCCCGAACCTCAGCTAAACTTTTCTTGTCTTCATTTGTCCGTTTTATTTTGGGAGTGCAACAACCTCTGCTTCCTCAGCTTGTTATTAATTTTGTTATTAAGTCATGGTGGGTCTTTTCTGACCTTAATCGACTTACTAGGTATTAAATTCTCCAAACTATGATTTACAACCTGTTTAAACTTTGCCCATAATTCCTCTACGTCCATCTTACTGGAACCGTGTTGGGCGCAGGATACCAGGTGCCATGAAACCCAGGCCCATAATAATTAAATTTGTGTCATACCGAAAAAGAGCTGAAGTGTTTGCCCAGAAAAGAAAACTCGCCAAGAGTGGGGTTACCCTGAGGGAAGATCTGACGCGCGAAAGACTAAAAGTTTTGAACACTGCGATCACACAGTTCGGCCTTCAAAATGTATGGACCCAGGATGGCAGGATCGTAGTCAAGACGGAAGGAGGGAGGAAAACGGTGACGAACATGTCCGAACTGAAAGTCTGAGCGAAATATCGCGAGACACAAAGTCTCATATTGTACTCTGTTAATATAAGTTAATTTTTATTCTTTTTTTCATTTTTTTACGTAAATATTGCTTTGTTATTTCTATAAGCACCATAAGTACTCTCTTTAAAATCAGTCAATTGTTTCACATAAATATTGCTTCTTTATTTGTCTATCATAAGTGCTCATGCATATTCATATTATCAGTCAAACGGGAATTAACATTGTCCATTAACAGGAATCTCCTTAAAACCGCCTTTCTATATCTGTCATTTTCATCCTCGTTACTACCACTACTACTACTATTATCTTTTTCGTAACCACTACTGCCACTTTCCATCTTTCTTTTTGCTCCTTTCTCCGATACCTCCAGCTTGTCTTTCACCTTTAGCTCACAGACGCTTGAGTCAGTCACGACCTTGGACACACCTGTAAATATGTCTTCCCCCGCGAAATCCAGCTTTTGTCCCTCTTCCGGCCAGCAGGTAGACGGAGCGCGCTCGGTCCTACAGGCGGCCACAATGGGACGGACCGGTTCCGGCGACGGGCTCTTTGTGGCCCACGCGAACGCGCAGTCGCTAACGGCTCACTTCGACGAGTTCTGTGACCTGTTCTGCCAATCGCTGTTCCATGTTATCCTCGTCTCTGAAACTTGGTTGAAACCAAACATTTCTTCCGACGCTATCCGAATCAATGGTTACTCTCTCCTAAGAGCAGATCGTGAAACACGACGCGGAGGTGGTGTGGGTGCCTATGTTCGCTCTGATCTCAGACCTACTGTACTATGCACATCGGATGCAAAGGGCGAAGGAGAAGCAGAGTTCTTGTTTTTCGAAATAAACACATCAAATCAGAAACTGCTAATTGGAGTAATCTATAAACCTCCAAACGTCGGTGCTATGTCCTCCTTTCAGTCTGCCCTGTCCTCGCTCGTGACACTGTATGAACACATAATCATTATGGGCGACACAAACATCGACTTACAGTTAAAATCTCCCTCTGCAGAAAAACTAAGGAGACTGTTCCACTCCAATGATATGAGTTTAACACCGCTGGACCCAACTCATCACACGCCACATAGCCATACACTCATAGATATAATAGCAACAAAGCGACCAGATAAAATAATTCGCGCCAATCAGACATCCGCTCCAGGACTCTCTGCTCACGACGTGATATTCTTAAATTACTCAGTGCATACTACCAAAGAAAAATCTCACCTGGTAACCTACAGAAACCTAAAAAATGTTAACCATGACGCTCTTCAAAAGGATTGCTCAGACATCCCTTGGCATGATATAAGCAATGAACCGACTTTAGACGGAAAAATTCGGGAATTATGTCGCAAAATTATTACACTGTATGATAAACATGCTCCTCAACGCACTGTCAAGGTAAAGAGAGCTCCCGCTCCGTGGCTCACCACTGCATTACGCCAGTTAATGAATAAACGTGATGCTGCACATAGGGCCTTCAAGCGTAACCCAACTCCCGAGGCGTACGAAGCTTATAGGAAACTCCGAAATAGAACTAAGCAAAGCGTGAGGAATGCCAAAATCAGACATGCCCGCTCTGTCGTATGCGGTATAACAAAACCTGCTGCACTGTGGAAAAAGCTGCGCAGTTTCGGTATAGGGAAGCGAAGATCTGACGCTGTTTATCAAGCGTCTGCAGAAGAATTCAATGATTTCTTCTCAACAGCTATAAACTGCCACGCAGCGACAAATTACCAGCCCCAAGATATCAATCTCTCGAGAGACAAGTTTTACCTAAAACATGTAACTACTGGCACAGTACACAAGGCAATTATGAGAATCTCTTCCGAGGCAGTAGGAAATGATGGAGTGAGCATTGGCATGATTAAGAACGTCGTAGACACTATTACTCCAGTTATCACAGACATCTTCAACCTGTCTCTTGTCAGTAGTACATATCCTACTGAGTGGAAGCAAAGTTTAATTCAACCTATACCCAAGACTGACAACCCTAAGTCGCCAGGTGATTACAGGCCGATCAGCATACTACCTGCAATATCTAAAGCCCTAGAATACATCGTCCATGAACAACTGACGGATTACCTCAAAACTCATAACATCCACAACAAATATCAATCAGGCTTTCGAAAGCACCATAGTACAGCAACTGCATTAATCAAAGTAACTGATGACATTAAACGTGCTATGGACAGACGTGAAGCTACCATCCTAACACTGCTTGACTTTAGCAAGGCTTTTGATACAGTTGACTTTGATATATTACTAATTAAAATGAAACAGCTGAATTTCTCAAACAGCGCTATACACTGGTTCGACAGCTACCTCAAAAACAGAAGTCAACAAGTCATTTGTGGGTCGGAAAAGTCATCATGGAAAAACGTGCGCTCTGGAGTTCCCCAAGGCTCCGTCCTTGGTCCATTACTCTTCTCACTGTACATTAACGATATTTCTTCAGTGATTCACTCCTGCAACTACCATCTATATGCCGACGACATCCAACTGTACATAAGTGCAAGCCCCAAGAACATTGCTGACGCAGTAGCGAGTATGAACGCAGATCTTTGCTCTGTTTCTCGATGGGCACAGAACCTAGGTCTGAAACTAAACCCCAAGAAATCCCAGGTCATACTTATATCTCATCCAAAGTTAATCAGTCGGTACTTTCGCGAAACAGTCCCTCAAATACTCCTCAATGGTACCCAACTACCATACCAAAAAACAGTAAAAGACCTTGGAATAATCTTGGATGAACACCTAAACTGGGAAGAACAAACAGTCACAGCTTGCCGGAAATCGCTCTCCTCCCTACATGCAATTCAAAAATTTAGAAAAATATTTCCAACCCATGTTAAACAAAAATTAGTCCAAACACTAGTCTTGCCTAATCTTTACTACTGTGATGTAGTTCAACACGGCACAAATAGTGAAAATTCGAGATGCCTCGAGCTAGTGATGAATGCTTGCGTTAGATACGTATGCAATATACGGTTGTATGATCATATAAGTTCTTCATACTCCCAGCTAGGTTGGATACGCCCACATAAGGCACGCGATCTCCACACGATGTGCTTACTTCAACGATTTCTTAGCCACTGGTGCCCCCAATACTTATCTTCTCACATTAAACACCTATCATCATTCCACAACCGCAATACTAGATCGGATACATCTAGCATCTTGGCTGTACCTTTACATAACACAAAATCTTTCTCTGTGTCATTCTCCATCTCAGCCATACGACTATGGAACGCGCTCCCCTGTGATCTGCGTCTTATCCAGAACCACTTAACATTCAAGAGGGAACTCAAGACTTACATATTAGGGACGGTATAGCCACCATTGTCGTGCCCCTCTCATCTTTTTCTTTCTCCTCTCCATCATAGCTTCGAATTTTACCATTCTATTTCTCCTCCTCTAACTTATCTACCTTTTCTATATCTCTTTCACCCCATTCTATCGTCTTATGTCTCTGCTTGATGAGAATAACTCGCAAGCTGCAAGAATATAACGAGAAAATTCCCAACTAGCAATAGGACTGACATTCATAAAAGAAAAAATATGTTCACTTTCCTATACATAGTCATTACTATTATTATTATTCTTGATTATTATAATTACTTTTTGATTGTTATAATTATCATTGTAGTACTTTTATAATCTCTAATTTTTTCTGTAACATTAATACTGTATAACATGTTATATGTCCTTAATGTTCTGTAGAAACTGAAATTTGTTGAATCTGAGAATGCCTGGTTAGGTGTAAGAGAGGGCCTGAAGGCCCTAATCTTGCCAGGTAAAATAAATGCATAAATAAATAAATAAATAAATAAATAAATATCAATTCACTGTGTAAGTGAGATGCTAACCACTGCTTATCTGCTGTTTTTAGCAGAACCACTCTCCTAGCCTTCTTAACTGCTTTATTAACCTACCGGTACGTATCCTTAGTTGCTATAATGACATCATGATCGCTATTCCTTGTTTCTATACAGACGTTGTCGATAAGCTATAGCCTATTTGTAGCTACATGGTCTAAGATATTTCCATTTCGTGTGGGCTGCCGAGCTAGCTTCTCAAGACAGTTTTCAGGAAACGTGTTCAAAAGTGCTTCTCGTGAATGGCTGTCTGTACCCCTCGCAATAAATCCATGGACATCCCAGTCTGTACTCGGTAGGGTAAGTTGCCTCCAACTAGTTTTGCATGATCTGGGTATTTACGCGCTAAAGATCGTAGACTTCCTTTGAGTGACTGTAGAACTGTCACAGCAGAATCGGGTGGCCTGTCAAAACATCCAAAAATTAACTTGATTTCACCTAGACCTGTTCATGTGATCAGATGACTTCACTGTCACACTCAACTTCGACGTCAGTAGATACAATATTATTATCAACTGCAATTAACTCTCCGCACATTGAGAGAGGCAGGCTCAGTGTACAGACTGACAGCATCGGCCGCCGTTGCACAGATCGGCGAACATTTCCGATGTGCGTCTTGTATTTGTGGAAACCAGGAAGCCGGTGGAACCGACCAAACGTTCCGAAGGGACCCGAGCTTGCTCCCGCGGATGGAAACGCCCAGCCGAACTTAAATAAGTATGACAGACGCACCTGAGATATAGAAAATCTTATTAGTTAAGACACAAATACCAGATCTGGTCCACAGGATAGGTACATTAATGTTAAGCAAGACTTCGTGCTTAATATTTACATTTCAGAGTGACAAAGTCGTAAATTATTCGTCGCAATACAAGGGCGTCTCCTATTCAGTCACTTTAGTAGGAAGTGCCGACTAATAAATCTTTCCCGCTAGGCGACACAACAAGTATGAATAAATACAAAGGGTATTAAGTAAGCTTCATTAAATAGGATTCTACAAACACCTCAGGGTCCTGGAAACATCCTCCACTGATTAGCATTAAGTAAAATTTAGAAAGTGGGAGAAGTCAAAAACTCTACCAGCTTACAGTTTGTGTTTCTGGCGCCAGCAAGCACGTAGGTAAATGACACGCCCTGGTCATCAAGCGGCAAAAGCGTACGGTGACGTAGGACACCTTAGTCTTAGCGGTTTCTGTGGACAACTCTAAAACGTCTAGGATACACATCAATTCCTTATGCAAGCAAAGCAACGATTAAATTAAAGCCACTCACATTCGGTCTTCAGAACAACAGCACTAAGAAATATTAGAATTTTGCCGCACGAGTCGGGCTCTAATCGTAATTAAGTAGCTATCTTTCTCTAACTCCACCAAGAAGTGAAAGATCAGGACAAGGCAGTGACAAAGCACTGACTGAGGGGGCAAGGACATGTGACAGCTTAAAATAATAATCTTCATTCCTCACAAGTTCGGCCCGGGACACCAAGAGGAAAGGCCGAAGAAAATAAAACCTTGCACCTAAGATGACCTGCGATAAATCCACGGCTCCAGTTTAAGGTTCATGACGATAGTAAAGCACAGCCAGGGTCATAACAGCACGAGACGCGATGACCTGCGATAAATCGACGGCTCCAGTTTAAGGATGGTGACGACAGTAAAGCACAGCCAGGGTGATAACAAGACGAGACGCCACCGCCGTGCTGCACTCCGCACCACAGACCTTTACGAACTCTCGCGCCAGACTTCACCGACTCAGCCTAACTCGCATCTCGCGAGCCACCGCTCCTCGCTCCTCGAGCGCCACCTGTTTTCCTTGTACGGCGGCCGATCAAACATTCTGCATTCGGTGGGAGATCCTCTCTGATCGATCTGCCACTGTTCAAGCACCTCACTCCATTAGATAACTGTGGAGATGCGTGGAATTTAATCCAGGACATTAGCGCAAAGGCTGGTGATTAGAACCCTTAAGCAACTACCTTCCCTCTCTCCTCGGCAAGAGACGGGAAGTGAAAATTTATTCCACCACCAGCTATTTCAGAGACGAATGCCGGTGTACAAAATGGTTCAAATGGCTCTGAGCACAATGGGACTTAACTTCTGAGGTCATCAATCCTCTAGAACTACTTAAACCTAACTAACCTAAGGACGTCACACACATCCATGCCCGAGGCAGGATTCGAACCTGCGACCGTAGCGGTCGCGCGGTTCCAGACTGTACCGCCTAGAACCGCTCGGTCACCCCGGCCGGCGCCGGTGTACAACAGGGGTTATTGAGCTGGTCTATGGTGGACTGTATTCCCTTGGTAATACGGGCGATCTGGTCTTATCATTTTAATATAAGAACTGTGTGGTAATTGTCTTTCCAGACCCTACATGATTTACATTTACATAAGAAAATAACAGTAAGATTAAACATAAAAAAGGGAAATATGAGAAACTTGCACCAGCTTCCACTTCCTCACATAGGGAAGTAACAGTGATACTAAGCATAAAAGACTGAAATAAGAGAAACTGGGAATAGCCCCATATTTCTTCACATCGGTGAAAAACAATAAGACTAAGCATAAAAGATCGAAACAGGAGTAACTTGGATTAATCGTCCAGTAAGAGTTAGCACAAAAGAATGAAATAAGAGAAACTTGGACTAACCCTCCACTTCTTCACATAGGAAAATAACAGTAAAACTAAGCACAAAAGAGTGAAATAAGAGAAACAGACTAACCGTACTATTCTTCACATAGGAAAATAAGTGCAAGACTAAGCACTAAAAACCAAAATATGAGAATCTCTAACAAGGTAAAACAACAGTAAGGCTAAGAAAAAAAGAGGGAAATAAGAGAAACTTTGACTGACCCTTCGGTTTCTCACACAGGAAAATAGAAGTAAGACTAAGCACAGAAGATTGATACAAGAGAAACTTGGACTAGCCTAGCTTGGAATGTGCCTAAAATTCCAACAGCCCGTTATGAACATTCCGCTATAGCAAGCTGAATGGAAAAAATAATCGTCGCCAATTTAAAAGAGCACACAGGTCACTTTGGAGGAATGTCGACTTTATAGCCGGCCGGAGTGGCCCAGCGGTTCTAGGCGCTACAGTCTGGAACCGTGCGACCGCTACGGTCGCAGGTTCGAATCCTGCCTCGGGCATGGATGTGTGTGATGTCCTTAGGTTAGTTAGGTTTAAGTAGTTCTAAGTACTAGGGGACTTATGACCTAACATGTTGAGTCCCATAGTGCTCAGAGCCATCTGAACCATCCATCTCTAAGTTCTAGAGGACTGATGACCTCAGAAGTTAAGTCCCATAGTGCTCAGAGCCATTTGAACCATTTTTGTCGACGTTATAGAATTGGTACCAAGTGGTCAGGTGACCCTCTTCCACTGATGTAAGTCACTGTAGTGAAGCTGGGCGTATGTTCCAGTCGGATGTATGGAATTAGTGCAGTAAGATGGGTGGACGTGGAGACACAGACCGTCAGAAAGTAGCTTTCGTGTTGGAGGTGCCCACCACCACACCGTGAATGAGGTAGTCCGGTCTGTGGGTGTATCGACGCGAACTGTCCGATGTGTCTGTTCCATTCCTTGCCGTGTGACATGGTGTGAGAAAAATGGTCGTAAAAATATAACTGACCCCTATAGGAGACGAGTGTAACGCCCTGTCAGTGACAATCCTTCTCAGGCTGGTCAGGATTTACTGCTGTCTGCGATCGAAGTCCCATCGCAACATGTTTCCCAAAGAACACTGCGAAGGGTCCCCTGCATGCAACGGATATTTGAAATTGGGTACGTCGTAAATGGCCACTACTAACAGCGGCCCGGCGACGCGTAGTGTGGTCAAACGAGTCGCAATTTTAGCTCTTTTCCAGTTGACGCAAGGCGACGAGTGAACCTACGGCCCTATGTGTGTGGAAGGTACAGTTTAGATTTCAGGTGGTTGTGTAATGTTCTGGTGGTGTTTCTCGCCACTATGCCTTGGGTTCAATGATTCGGGTTACTTTAGAACACATAAAACAGTCTTGTTTGTAAAAATATGAAGCAAAGAAGGCAGAAGCATCGGAAAACTAGGAAACTACCTGTAACGATGAAAACTTACCCATGAAGTAACCACCCCATGTACACAAATATGGTCTGTTGACAACACTATGAGCACTTGCTGTCATGCCGGGGACTAGACAGCCAAGTAAGTGTCAAGGTACTGTGGAACAATAGTGAGGAAAGGCTCACTAGGTAGCGCGCTAATACTTGATTAATTGATGGCTAAGGCTCAAATAAAATAATCAGTAAGTAATATAAGTGGCACTATCATTTAAATATACGAATCATAATATCAAAAAATATTTGATGATTCGAAAAGACTTTTTCATTTAGTAGATTCGTAAATTGGGAAAAGGTATGCTTAGAAATTTCAAACTCTTCCAATACGTTCAATTTCTTGCCTTTGTTGGCCACGTGAAGGCTTTTAAGGTTTTCTAAATCTGGAGGGCGATGTGCAGAGATATGAGGTGCTGTGCAAAGGGGGAAATTTTTTTCATGTGATCTTTCTTTGTCAGTAGACGCTCGCTGAACTCAGCACCGAAGGATTTCCCTGTTGACCGATACACTCGGTGGAACATTCTGTACACGTAATTTTGTAGACATCTGAGTTCGAGAATAAATTCCTGATACGTTGCTCGTTATGCGGGAGCGCGTATTGCATGGAAGAGCCCTTCGAAAAATCTAAAGATCTATTACGGCTGCTGCATCAGTGCCACTGTTGTGGTCATGGAGTGGAGTGATTTTGATTCAGGTTAAGGTGAACATCGACCAGGATGTTTATTTCGATTATCGGTGAGCAAATGTTGACCTTTCAAATAACTTCCGGGAATTCAGCCCGGTAACACTTTCAGCGACCGCCGATGTTTCGGCGGGAGAACACCCCGCCATTTTCAAGGCAAACTGCAACGGACAGGCGGCGTACATGCCTCCGTTCTCTGACTGAAGCGCGAAAGATAACACACACACTGAACACTAGTGCCACCAAAGATGACCAAAGTCAGAGCTATCGAAAGTGAGACTACGAATTCGCAGGTGAGGTAACATTGACTTGTTTTTTGACAAGGGAGAGAACCGGATTCCAAACAGAGTTTAAACAAAAACCTCCATCCCTGTTAACGAGGTTGCTCGCTAATTTAATCTCAACTGCCTCCTTAATAACACTGTCCCAATAGCTGGACGTGAATGCCAATATCTAGGTGTTATTATATAACATGGGGTGACCAGTATCCAAGCAATGTTCGGCGATAGCAGATCACTTGGCTGCTGCAATCGTGTGTGCCGTTTATGCTCAGTACATCGGTCCTCCATGTTCCTGATGGTTTGACCAACATATGCCACGCCGCAGCTCTAAATCCTCGCACAAACGAAAAAATGGCTGACATCGAAATAAGTGTCCAAGGAATAGAAAAGCAACTGCGATCACTCAACAGAGAAAAGTCCACTGGACCTAACGGGATACCAATTCGATTCTACACAGAGTACGCGAAAGAACTTGCGCCCCTTCTAACAGCCGTATACCGCAAGTCTCTAGAGGAACGGAAGGTTCCAAATGATTGGAAGAGAGCACAGGTAGTCCCAGTCTTCAAGAAGGGTCGTCGAGCAGATGCGCAAAACTATAGGCCTGTATCTCTGACGTCCATCTGTTGTAGAATTTTAGAACATGTTTTTTGCTCGAGAATCATGTCGTTTTTGGAAACTCAGAATCTACTCTGTAGGAGTCAACGTGGATTCCGGAAACAGCGATCGTGTGAGACCCAACTCGCTTTATTTGTTCATGAGACCCAGAAAATATTAGATATAGGCTCCCAGGTAGATGCTATTTTCCTTGACTTCCGGAAGGCGTTCGATACAGTTCCGCACTGTCGCCTGATAAACAAAGTAAGAGCCTACGGAATATCAGACCAGCTGTGTGGCTGGATTGAAGAGTTTTTAGCAAACAGAACACAGCATGTTGTTATCAATGGAGAGATGTCTACAGACGTTAAAGCAACCTCTGGCGTGACACATGGGAGTGTTACGAGGCCATTGCTTTTCACAATATATATAAATGATCTAGTAGATAGTGTCGGAAGTTCCATGCGACTTTTCGCGGATGATGCTGTAGTATACAGAGAAGTTGCAGCATTAGGAAATTGTAGCGAAATGCAGGAAGATCTGCAGCGGATAGGCACTTGGTGCAGGGAGTGGCAACTGACCCTTAACATAGACAAATGTAATGTATTGCGAATACATAGAAAGAAGGATTCTTTATTGTATGATTATATGATAGGGGAACAAACATTGGTAGCAGTTACTTCTGTAAAATATCTGGGAGTATGCGTGCGGAACGATTTGAAGTGGAATGATCATATAAAATTAATTGTTGGTAAGGCGGGTACCAGGTTGAGAGTCATTGGGAGAGTCCTTAGAAAATGTAGTCCATCAACAAAGGAGGTGGCTTACAAAACACTCGTTCGACCTATACTTGAGTGTTTCTCGCCATTGTGGGATCCGTATCAGATCGAGTTGACGGAGGAGATAGAGAAGATCCAAAGGAGAGCGGCGCGTTTCCTCACAGGGTTATTTGGTAACCGTGATAGCGTTGCGGAGATGTTTAGCAAAATCAAGTGGCAGACTCGGCAAGAGAGGCGCTCTGCATCGCGGTGTAGCTTGCTCGCCAGGTTTCGAGAGGGTGCGTTTCTGGATGAGGTATCGAATATATTGCTTCCCCCTGCTTATACCTCCCGAGGAGATCACGAATGTAAAATTAGAGGGATTCGAGCGCGCACAGAGGCTTTCAGACAGTCGTTCTTCCCGCGAACCATACACCGTTGGGTGGCTTGCGGAGTATAAATGTAGATGTATATGTAGATGTAAAAGGAATACGACATACCCCCGCCTTAAGCAGACCCTCATGTTAGGGTAGGGAGAATGTGAATGCCTTTCTAGAACACCTGAACTCTATCCACCCGAACATTCGTGTTACGATGGAGGTGGAAGAGGATAGTTGCGTTCCCTTTCTTGACATGTCGATTAGGAGGAAGGATAATTGGGAAATGCAGTCTGCGGGAAACGTACTCACACACACTTGTACTTACAGGCTAATAGTTGTCACCATCCGGCTCAGCGTGAAGGGGTACTTCGTACCTTGGTACGCAGGGCACATGTCGTTTCTGACGCTGAGACATTGACAGCTGAGCTGTCACATCTTGAAGTTACATATAGTCAAAATGGTTATAGTGATAGACAGATTGAACGTGCGTTGCGCTATCGACCAACTGTACATCGGGTGATTGATGATAATTCTGAGTCAACACCCAAGTCTACTGCCTTTTTGCCTTAGGTAGGAAACACTTCCAACAAGATCGGTCGTATTTTACGGAAATACGATGTGAAATGTGTTTTACGACCTCCTTATAAAATTAGAGCGCTTTTGAGTTCTGTTAAGGATGATCTTAGTCTGCGTCAGGCTGGTTTATATCGTATTCCTTGTAGCTGCGGCATGGCATACATTGATCAAACTATCAGGACCGTGGAGGACCGATGTACTGAGCATAAAGGGCACACATGATTACTGCAGCCAAGTAGATCTGTTATTGCCGAACATTGCTTTGATACTGGTAACCCCATGTAACACCGAGATATTGGCATGCACGTCCAGCTATTGGGACAGTGTTATTAAGGAGGCAGTTGAGATTAAATTAGCGAGCAACCTCTTTAACAAGGATGGAGGTTTTTGTTTGAACTCTGTTTGAAATCCGGTACTCTCCCTTGTCAAAAGCCGGCCGGGGTGGCCGAGCGGTTCCAGGCGCTACAGTCTGGAACCGTGCGAACGTTACGATCGCAGGTTCGAATCCGGCCTCGGGCATGGATGTGTGTGATGTCCTTAGGTTAGTTAGGTTTAAGTAGTTCTAAGTTATAGGGTACTGATGACCTCAGAAGTTAAGTCTCATAGCGCTCACAGCCATTTGAACCATTTTTGAACCTTGTCAAAAAACTGAGAGACAGAGTCAGTGTTATCTCACATGCGAATTCGTAGTCTCACTATCGATAGCTCTGACTATGGTCATCTTTGGTGGCACTAGAACCGAGGTTTTAAATTTTGCATGTACGTCGCCTGTCCGTTGCAGTTTGCCTTGAAAATGGCGGGGTGTTCTCCCGCCGAAATATCGGCGGTCGCTGAATGTGTTACCTGGCTGAATCCCCGGAAGTTATTTGAAAGTTGTATACGCCAGGAGAAACTCAAGTCTCACAAATATTGACCTTTCTTCCACATCCTCACTACGAGTTTGGTGTGGAGACTGCCGTCTCGCAACGACAGCTGCCCTGTCCACAGGGCTACATAGGGTGTTTATTGTCTGACAAACACTCATTTAAATCGCACAATGACTGGCCCTCTAAATCACGCGATCTTCATCCTGTGGAAATTGTCTGGCACTATTTAGAACAATGTATGAAAAGTAGTAATCAACAGTCCTATGATCTGGTAGCTCTACAGATCTATTCATCAATAAGTGACTTCAGCTGGATATGGCGTACCTGAAGACTCTTGTGATCCTTCTTTCTTGACCGATTGAGGCCATTATCAAGGCTCAAGGTGGTGTTTCACGGTATTAGCGTCATGTGTCCTGGGAAAGGCTCTTTTTGTCTTCGGTGTTCTCATAAGCCTCGTTTTATGTACTGGTGGGTCGGATACATTAACAAGATAAATTACGTATTACGGATAGACAGATATTGCATAATAGTTTCTGTGTAACTTGAGTTCACTGCGGGATTGTTCGCATGGTACTGGAGCTCTGTCCGACTTCCAATAATACAATTGCAACAGCTTCCAAACCGTGGCCCAGGCCCGCCGCTGTGGCCGAGCGGTTCTAGGCGCTTCAGTCCGGAACCGCGCATCTGCTATGGTCGCAGGTTCGAATCCTGCCTCGGGTATGGAGAGTGTGATATCCTTGGTTAGTTAGGATTAAGTAGTTCTAAGTCTAGGGGACTGATTACCTCAGATGATAAGTCCCATAGTGCTTAGAGCCATTTGAACCATTTGAGGTCCATGTAAACGTCGTATCGTCACGGCTGTATGGTGAATGGAGCAAGACTTCCAAGACAATGTTTGCAGTTTAGCTAGAGGTGAAGTCACTGATGTGTGGTCCTGCACTATCACACAAAATAAGAACATCCGCGGTAACTGGACACCTACATTTTTCAGGATTTTCACGTATTGGATAGAGTTTATTGTGTCCCCTGCCTCGAAAAAATCAACCAGAATCACCCCATCTGGATGCTGTGCAGTGACTACTGGGCCACTCTGCGTTGCATGGACCAACTGCGTTTGCCCTTCAGCTTCGCTAATGCGACGAACTCATCGTTTAACAGTGCTGACATCCAGCGTAGTGTCTCAGATCACCTTCTTTGAGAAATGCGATGAACTCAGATATTAAGTCCCATAGCGCTTAGAGCCATTTCAACAATTTGAACCATGGTCCAGAGTCTTGTGTCGACCACTTTGGTTGTCAGCAAGGACGCAAACAAGAAGGAGAGAACTTTCGATGGTCGGTAACAGTAGTCCAAAATGATGCTGATTAATATAACATTCTATTTCTAAAAACAAAATAAACACAACTTCTTTTTATCAAGTGGCTTCCTGTGCCACCTATTTGCAAGTACTTTAGCCGCTATTACTGGTCGCAGCGCAGGCTAAGTATCGTCTTCCTAATACTTAGTATTCACGCTCTCGAAGTTCGCGACCGAAATGGGGCTGACTAGCGATGGGCGGCTGGTTGAGTCAGCATTGGCAGGGAGCGCTGAACTCTGTCTTCCTGGAGGTGTGGCGCTGCCCGTTGTTTCCACTGGCGCGCGGGGCAGCGCCTTCTTGATGCCATTACCCGGCGCTGCAGTAGCCGGTGTGCCATCGATGCTTTAGGACTGCACAGCATTAATCTGGACTGCCAGAACCCTGCCTTGACTAAACCCTTAAAAATCTTCGTTGTTCATTATTTGTTGTAACTGAGACTGTTGGCCTAGTGTGCGTTGGCTTGGCAGCATTGCTGCACCCTGGGCTTAAGGCAGATACTGTTGCTACCTGTAGGCACTGCTGCAACTTCTGTGTGATTGACGTCGTCAGTTTCTGCCACATGCTTTACTCGCATGTCTGAGATTGCACCCACGCGCCAGCGACGTTATAACAGAAAACTTTCCCACCGAACTACGAGGTGCATTCAAGTTCTAAGGCCTCCGATTTTTTTCTCAGGACTGGAAAGGGATAGAAACATGCGCATTGTTTTAAAATGAGGCCGCGTTCATTGTCAATACGTCCCAGAGATGGCAGCACCGTACGGCAGATGGAATTTTACCATCAGCGGCGAGAATGATAACTGTTTTAAATACTTAAAATGGCGACGTTTTCCTTACTTGAACAGCGTGCAATCATTCGTTTTCTAAATTTGCGTGGTGTGAAACCAATTGAAATTCACCGACAGTTGAAGGAGACATGTGGTGATGGAGTTATGGATGTGTCGAAAGTGCGTTCGTGGGTGCGACAGTTTAATGAAGGCAGAACATCATGTGACAACAAACCGAAACAACCTCGGGCTCACACAAGCTGGTCTGACGACATGATCGAGAAAGCGGAGAGAATTGTTTTGGGGGATCTCCGACTGACTGTTGAACAGATCGCCTCCAGAGTTGGCATTTCTATGGGTTCTGTGCACACAGTCCTGCATGACGACCTGAAAATGCGAAAAGTGTCATCCAGGTGGGTGCCACGAATGCCGACGGACGACCACATGGCTGCCCGTGTGGCACGTTGCCAAGCAATGTTGACGCGCAACGACAGCACGAATGGGACTTTCTTTTCGTCGGTTGTGACATTGGATGAGACGTGGATGCCATTTTTCAATCCAGAAACAAAGCGCCAGTCAGCTAAATGGAAGCACACAGATTCACCGCCACCAAAAAAATTTTGGGTAACCGCCAGTGCTGAAAAAATGACGGTGTCCATGTTCTGGGACAGCGAGGGCGTAATCCTTACCCATTGCGTTCGAAAGGGCACTACGGTAACAGGTGCATCCTACGAAAATGTTTTGAAGAACAAATTCCTTCCTGCACTGCAACAAAAACGTCCGGGAAGGGCTGCGTGTGTGCTGTTTCACCAAGACAACGCACCCGCACATCGAGCTAACGTTGCGCAATAGTTTCTTCGTGATAACAAGTTTGAAGTGATTCCTCATGCTCCCTACTCACCTGACGTGGCTCCTAGTGACTTTTGGCTTTTTCCAACAATGAAAGACACTCTCCGTGGCCGCACATTCACCAGCCGTGCTGCTATTGCATCAGCGATTTTCCATTGGTCAAAACAGACTCTAAAGAAGCCTTCGCCGCTGCCATGGAATCATGGCATCAGCGTTGTGAAAAATGTGTACGTCTGAAGGGCGATTACGTCGAGAAGTAACGCGAGTTTCATCGATTTCGGGTGAGTAGTTAATTAGAAAAAAAATCGGTGGCCTTATAACTTGAATGCACCTCGTAGTTGGAAAATCAAATAGACCAGTTTTCTGCAAGCCATCGCTGACTTGAACGGTCCTGGCCTCTGTGAACGCTGTCTCACTCCGACGTTAACTCTTCGCTAAAGATCAAAGTAGGGGAACACACTATATGAAAGGAGGTCTTCACAATGTATACAAACTACATTGCTTTGGAGAAATGTAAGCAGGACGTTAGGGTCAAACTAGCACAGACGAGACCTCTTCTATAAGTCATTTACATAAATCAATCCAGACACAGTTCTTATTAACCGAATACTACCAAAGTCGTTCTCTATTGCTCTCCAGTTCGATATAATGCTTCGCCTCCTCGTTGTCGAACGGACGTCAAATCTTAATCTCCTTTCGCTTTTTCGTTCATTCATTGTGTAACAGAAAAATAGTGCCTGCAAACATTAACCTACAATCGAGGTAATAAGTACTTGAATACACCCAGATACTTGACGGATTTTACGCTCCCAAAGACTGGGCATTTATTCTGTACTCGTACATTAACGGGGATTTTCGCCTTGTCTGTAACAAGGCGAAAATCCCCATTAATGTATGAGTACAAAATAAATGCCCAGTCTTAGGAAGCGGTAACATCCGTCGAGTATCTGGGTGTGACTATTCGAAATGATCTCAAATGGAATGATCAGATTGGTATGGCAAACTCTAGATTGCGGTTTATTGGTAGAATCCTGGAGCGATTCAGTCCTTCAACAAAGGAAATAGCTTACAATACTTTACTTCGTCCAGTCTTATTGTTCGTCTGTATGGGACCCTTACCAGTGGGGTCTGATTCAAGAGATTGAGAAGGTCCAAAGAAGAGCGGCAAGGTTCGTGACTGATACATTTAGCCATCGCGAGAGCGTTACAAATCTCATAGAAAGTTTGAAGTGGGACACACTTGCACATAGACGGCGCCTTAAACGGAAGGGGCTGCTCACTAAATTCCGAAATCCGATCTTCACCGAGGATGTGGAGCATATATTATTACCACCAGCTTTCAAATCGTGCAATGTTCACCATTCAAAGGTAAGGGAAATTAGAGCTCGTACTGAGGCGTTCAGAAGTCGTTTTTCCCCTCGCGCGATCCGCGAGTGGAACAGAGGGGGGCAAATATGACTTTGGCGCGAATTGTGCCCTCCACCACACGCCGCTTGGTGTCTAGCGAAGTATTTGTGTAGATGTAGACGTAATTTTTGGAAAAAGTTTATGGCGACGTCATATACAGTCAGTGGTGAAAGTGAGAAAAATACATGTTATAGATTATGCGGGCAGAAAGTAATGACGAGAACAACAATTGACAAAAGAAGTTAGTGTATGGCTATGCGAGAAAGTGCAGGACGGACGTATGGCTAGGAACAGTAAATGCAGCAATGAGGGAGCAGAGGAGTGGTAAAATCTTAGCGTTACCCAGTGACAGAATTTCTTGAGAGATAACGATGTTTGTTTTTGTTTTCAGTTCCACTTAACGTTTCCACCGTGGCGTGTAGTAACACTATCCTCATAAAATAGTGACTAACCTGTTTATAAATCCGACTTTATCATATTTTGTTACTATTATTATTATAATTAATATTATTAACCATTAAGCTGCTTCTAACACAGAAATGCTACTCTTTATCTTCAGAATAATTGGTCTCGAGAACAAATAACATAGTGATACATTTATTTCGTGAAACTGAGAAGCAATTGCAGCCTTAGGTCAGACATCCAGATTTAGCTATTTCGAAGATTACTGTAAAGTGATTGAGCCGAATCGTGCAATCCTTCCTCTGGAAGGGAGACTTTTCGTCAGCGTAAATTTCCGTGTCGGGAGCCCCCATCTGTATCAGTGAAGGCTCTGTGACATATAATCCCCAACGCTACGTCCACTGTTGCAGATTGCCTTCATTAAGTTATGATGTGTGTTCAGCACGCAAGGACATACACTCAACATCGATTAACATCGCAATGAACACCACTTATAGTTGTTCAAAACAATTTTAGAGCAAAACGTATCTTCTGTAGTCATTTTCTGTAGGAAGGAAAGTAAACTGATAAATAGCATTAATGAAGGGGAAGACGGAGGAGGAACAAAGGTGACAGTAATTACAGAAATGTAAGTAAAGTAACAGTAAAATAAGGACGACATATATTAAAGACGTAAATAAATAATGAGAAGCGGAGAATAAAGTTATTAACATAGAGTCTATCATACGCATCCGTTTACCATTTTATATGCAAACAGGGCAAAAAATAATTTGAAACTACGAAAATATTACAAGCGAATTCATCCACATGAAATAACACATGATTCAAATGTTCCACGCCACTTAAATAGTAGCCTGAGGGACGGTTTGTTTGAAGGCGGCGTTAACGCACGTGAAAATGGAATAATATTGTTATATGAGCCCGAACGCGTATGGCAGAACGGGTGGAATTTTCCCTTTTGGTTGCTCACAGATGTGGAATTCTCGCGAAATTTAGTACCAGGCGAAATTACCAGCAAAACTGGAGCTCACATAACATTAGGTCTACGTACGGATGTACGAGTTGTTTGTCAGATCCATAAGCGTTCCCTGTGGCTGCTGTTTTGACCCTCGAGTATTGTTTTCACTAACGGTTCACTAGTTCCTGTTACGTCATATGGCGTCTTAAATTTCTTGCGTCAACGGTGAGCCAAATCCTCGAATACGGATATTTCTTCTTTTTTTGGCTTTATTCCGTACCTATACGAGTTGGGATGGTTATTCTGGTATTTAAAAATGTTTATACTAGAGGCTGGCCAAAAGCCCTTCTAGTCGGTAGTATCGATACTTGATAATAACTTAAATTTAACATTGTAAAGCTAATTTTTGTTAACGGTTTTAGAAATTGTAAATAATTTCACGCCGTATCTATGCTGTATCACTTCACATTTAACAGCTATTAAGTAGCTGTAACCCTCCATGCCCCAAATTTTTAAGTATCGAACTCCCATGTATAAAACATCCGCTTTACGTATCTCAGTGTTTATGACGTCGTGCAATGAGATAATTTTGCAGGTACATGCAGTGGTAGGAGTGGATAACGTCTGCAAAATTTGTTGCGCTAGAGTTTATACTAAATATGTGAGAAAGAAAAATGTCATGCTTAATGCTGGAGTTTTATGCATGAACAGGGAATATTAAATAATCGAAAAATGTTTTTCCTTTCATTATTTTCTTAGGAGTATGTATGATAAAATATTTGGAAAAGGTTAGAAATTATGTGTAAAGTTTGTTGGAAGTCGATGTTTCGTTTCATTCTCATACACTGGATGATTGAAGTGTGAGTAATTTTCGCATCATGAATGACGTTGCTTCAAGACGTACATACCTGAGTTACGATCTTAAACTATTAATGCAAGAGTTTTAACGAATAGACTGTGACACAATTTTAAATTCGGTCAATAATTATAAAGAATATTGAAAATCAGAATTTTTTACCCATGGAAGCTGTTAGACAAACAACTTGCAACTGGGATCTGGTAATCTCGTGACCGCGGGATCTTTTTAGCCCTTAAGTAGTATAGATAAAATTACAGTACTTTGAAACGCTCTTGGCTTGTGTTTGAAAACCACGAAGACAGTGTCAAACGCACATTGCACAACGTACACATTCTTTTTTCTGTGATATCGTATTTTCATATCAATCATTTCGTTTCAACGTTAGATTTCATTCGCTAATGCAGGAAGATGCATAATGTCTTCAGCACTAGGTTCGGTCTTTAATAATCTCGTGGAGGATAATAGATTTAAAGATGTGTTTAGTATCATACTTGTTCTTCAGTTATTAAATGCGAAAGTTTGTGTAAAACTTTTTAAAAGTTCCTAGTTATTTTAGGTGAGTGGTTGTTACAATCCATCCAGACAAACAAATGGGTCACATAAGGATGCAACACTTCACCCATTTCCTTTATCTTCAAGTGAGCGTCGTGAATCCCATACGAAATACCTACAAGGACACCGACACATAACGCACTGTGTAAAATGCTTGCTAATTACAGTCTCACACTGTATATAGAAAATGATGACAGTTTAAAAAAAATATGAGCGATTACTTGGATAAATTTTCAAATAATGTGGTTTTAAATTGTTGGAAAAAAAACAGAATGGAAGACTTTGTTTTAACATCCCGTTGACGTCGACCTCATTACACATGGAGCACAAGCTCGTATTTGGCAAGGATTGCGAGCATTTGGTTTAAGTACAGTGAAAGAAAGTTGTCTACGTAGAAAATACCTGGAGACAATCGAAGATTTAAGATGGTAGGACTGTAAAATGGTAGGACTTCGTACATTTAAAAACCAGGTTTTAAACTAAAAAACATTCTCAGGAACAGATGTCGACTTTGACTATAAGTTACTGGTTATGAGATGAGAATTAAAGCCGAAGAATTTGCAGAAAGGTCGAAAAATAAGGTGATGAGACCTGGATAAGTTGAAACAAGAAGAGATTGTAAGAATTTCAGTGGGAGCCTTAGGGAACGCCTAACCGATATCGGCGAAAGACGTACAGCTAAAGATAACTATCTTTCAGAGATGGCAAACACGAAAGGCTTAGAAGGAATTCTACGGTAGTAAACGAGAGAGGTATTAAACTTAACCGATGAAACGACCAAATATAAATGTGCAACAAATGAAGAGGAAAATAGGGAATACAGATCTGACATGAAATGCAAAATTGGGAAAAAGCGAATGGGCAGAGGAAAAATGCAGTGCTGTAGAAGCTTGCATGACTATAAGAAATATAGGTAATTCGTATAAGAAGATGAAACAAGAAATATGAACAGAGGACTCTCCCTCTCCCTTGAGAGAATCAACCATGACAAACCTGCTCCATCTAATACGTATGACGCATGGGAGAGTGGAAAACTCTCAGACTTGGAGAAGAATGTACTAATCCCATCACCAAAGACTGCAGGTGTTGACAGATATATTACCAGACTATCAGTTCAGTATGTTAATACCTCGTAATTCGACCTCTAATTATTTAGTTCGTACAATACCGATTGTCACTCGTTCTATGGCACCTGCAATGAAGCATTTTGGATTGTATGTGTGAAGATAGACTGTAGTACTGTCTACAGTCAGTAGATGGTGTTGGTGCTTCCCATAGGTGGCGTATTACGGCAGCACTTGTTCCAGCTTGCGAGTACGCTGGTATACTTCGATAAGGCAAATGGAAGCAGAGGGAATGAACAATGGTGGACAGTGCGGTTTCTCTGGAGTGAAGGAGTGACTGCTTCATACGTCCACAACAGATTAGTAGCCATGTGTGGGCAAACAGAACCAAGTCACAGATCACTGTTTAGTTGGGTATCAGAATTCAGAGACGGCAGGGAGTATGCTGAAAAACCCAAAAGCGCTAGACGTCCAGCCACTGCACGAAACTAAAGATGCCCATGCCCAGCGTGTCAATGACTTGCTAATGGGTCACAGGCGAATCACTTTTGCTGAACTACGGAAGGCAACAGGTCTATCACGGAAATCTTCTGCATCATCATCCATGAGGACTTGAAGTGTGCACAGTGGGTGCCCCATTCCCTCACCACTGCACAGAAACAGAAGCATGTGGAGATATGCCAACAGTTGGTGCAACAGTACAGTGCAGATTCAGACGTCACCAGCGACGAATCATGGTTCTTCCACGAGTCTCCAGAAAAGAAACGTCACTCTTCGGAGTATAAGTGTACTGGGAGCCCTCGTCCCAAAAAGTCACGGGTGCTACTATTCGTGCAGAAATAAACGGCGACTGTGTTCTGCGAACAGACTGGTGTACTGCTGGTGGATTGGATCCCTCCCATTACGACCCTCAACAATGATAGGTACTGCATTTCGCTGCACCAACACCACCGAAGCATTCAACAATGCTGCTACGGAAAATGGGCTATGGCTTTCAATTGCAACAAGACAAGCGCGGTCATATACCACTCGCCAGGCCGGCCGGAGTGGCCGAGCGGTTAAAGGCGCTACAGTCTGGAACCGCACGGCCGCTACGGTCGCAGGTTCGAATCCTGCCTCGGGCATGGATGTGTGTGATGTCCTTAGGTTAGTTAGGTTTAAGTAGCTCTAAGTTCTAGGGGACTTATGACCACAGCAGTTGAGTCCCATAGTGCTCAGAGCCATTTGAACTATTTTTGAACCACTCGCCAGACCATTGCCAACATAGTGAACTAGGGTTTACTGTGCTGCCACATCCTCCAGATTCGCTGGATCTAGCTTCTATCGATTATTCGCTATTCGACGCAGAGAAAGAGATCGTGTGGGGTAAGAAGTTCACCACCAACGAGGAATTTCATCCAGTTGTCCACCAGTGGCCCCTGAATACCCACAAAATAATGGTTTTCTACGCGAGCACGGAAGTTTTTAGCACGATGGCAAAAGCGCATGAACATTGGCGGGGAATGCCTGTAATATAATCTGTGTTAGTTTGTTCAGTACATGTTTCCCGTGAACACGAAAAAAGATAGTGCCACTCAGTTTTGAACGCCAGAAGTATGAACCGAATATTCATGTGAACGTAGGATACAGTGGTTCTGGAGGAATGATGAAGTTCTATAGGATAGTCTAGCATGGGGAGAAACGTCATACAAACCTTCGCAGCCGGCCGGTGTGGCCGAGCGGTTATAGGCGCTTCAGTCTGGAACCGCGCGACCGCTACGTTCGCAGGTTCGAATCCTGCCTCGGGCATGGATGTGTGTGATGTCCTTAGGTTAGTTAGGTTTAAGTAGTTCTAAGTTCTAGGGGACTTATGACCACAGCAGTTGAGTCCCATAGCGCTCAGAGCCATTTTTTTGAAATTAAGCTATACCAGATCACTATTCAATATGAAAAACGTTGTGGTAAGATTCTGACCAGAATTAAGAAGATAATTTCGTAAAGAATGCATACAACTTTTAATTTACTTAAAACTTGATTTATTTTAGAACTTCTTTCACAATCCGTCAGCGCAGTCTTTCTCCTTCTAAGTGACCAAATTACAAGTTCTAAGCAACTTTGCTGTTACATTCAAGACAATATCTATGATAGTCTATGGATGGATCGAGAGAGGGTGATAGAAAGCTTTGTTATGAGAGAAACACTACATTACGTGAGTTATTGTTTCTTCTTTGAGAACTGATCGATGTTTCTTTCTTCTGTCTTTCTCTTGCTACTGCCTTTATCCCACATTGTGCGCAGGGTCTGCAGGGTTAAGTGCGGAATTGGCATGGTTAATTTTGAGGGGTGGCCGGATGCCCTTCCTGCCGCCACTCCATACCCCCCAGTACGGAATTAGTGTACCCCAGCTGTATGCATCTAGAGTAAATCGTGAGATAGTGGAATGTGTTACAAATGTCTGCGAGTCGTGTAACTGAGGCGGGACGTGGGGACCAGCTCGGTATTCACCTACTAGGATGTGGAAAACCGCCTAAAATCCACATCCAGGCTGGCCGGCACACCGGCCGTCGTCGTTAATCCGCCGGGCGAATTCGATCCGGGGCGACGAGCCAACCCGAGTCAAGGAAGCAGCGCGTTAGCGCTCTTGGCTATCCTGGCGGGTGAGAACTGTTTGATGTTTGGTTTACGAATATTCGATCTTGCAGGAAGATGAAGTATTTCTCTCCAACCGTATTTGGTTGGCTTTCGTCTGACAGCATTTACCATACTCACTTGAACGTTGTTACGGAAATTGTTCAATCTTCAGCAACGAGTCAATTTTAGTACTTTTGCATTGTAAAAGGAGACAAGCCTGCACTTTGACATTAATTTTAACAATCATGGGCGCGTATCTATTATGTGAATGATCAAAATTTAGTATGGTGTTGGAAATAATGTGTAAAAATAGTGAACACCAAAAGATCCTGAAGAAAATCCGAGCAGAGGAATCAAAACGTCGATCATGCAGAAGAAATTGATGTGGAATATGTTGTGATTTACCATCCTAGAAGATTTGATCTTCAATTACAACGGATACTTAAGTTAAAAATACAATAATATTTGTCACTAGAAATTTCACAATGAAATTAAAAAAAACTACCGCGAAATCTGAATAGTAGTATCTGCTGTCGGTCAACAGGCCTACATGTAATATTTCTGTTACTTTCGCAGGGAATGAACAATCACTGTCATTGAAAGCAGTTAAACGCATTAATAGTAGCGGGAACAGCTGTCCTGCATCGTTTAAATGCGCTATACTGGCGACCAAAGGCACAAAAAAACGCTAAAAAATCGGTGCTATGTCAGATACACATAAACAAAACGAAATAACGTAATTACACGCAATTAAATTCTAGCCATCAATAGAAACACATAACAACTCACGTGCTTGACCAACATTAATGCCTTCGGTGGTGAAAATATCGTGGGTTTAGTTGGGAAACAATTATTGTTATCATCTGTAGAACAAAATACTGCTGGAAATTTCACAAAAAGATACCGGTAGAAAAAATAAAGAAAATGGTACAATAAGAGACAAAGGACAACATGAAAACGGATAGTGCCTCTTCATACACAGTTCTTCATTAAATCAATTTAGAATCAAAAACGACTGACTGAGAGAATACAGCATAATTATATCTATACTTGGATTAAAATAACTTCGTGACTGACGGTTCGCCGCATCAAGTGGTAGGGGTCCAGCGGCCGGCAACTGTTGTTCTTTCATGGCCGCAACATAGTTGTGTTGCCTGGAGATACAGCCTGCCTGCCTGCAGCCCGCCATAACTACACATTCGGTCGATTACAAAGTTATTTTATTCAAATTGCACTTTTCATAGAATATGACTTGTAATACGCTACTGGCAATTAAAATTGCTACACCAAGAAGAAATGCAGATGATAAACGGGTATTCATTGGACAAATATATTATACTAGAACTGATATGTGATTACATTTTCACGCAATTTGGGTGCATAGATCCTGAGAAATCAGTACCTAAAACAACCACCTCTGGCCGTAATAACGGCCTTGATACGCCTGGGCTTTGAGTCAAACAGAGCTTGGATGGCGTGTACAGGTACAACTGCCCATGCAGCTTCAACACGATACCACAGTTCATCAAGAGTAATGACTGGCGTATTGCGACGAGCCATTTGCTCGGCCACCATTGACCAGACGTTTTCAATTGGTGAGAGATTTGCAGAATGTGCTGGCCAGAGCAGCAGTCGAACATTTTCTGTATCCAGAAAGGCCAGTACAGGACCTGCAACATACGGTCGTGCATTATCCTGCTGAAATGTAGGGTTTCGGAGTGATCGAATGAGGCATGGAGCCATGGGTCGTAACACATCTGAAATGTAACGGCCACTGTTAAAACTGCCGTCAATGCGAACAAGAGGTGACCGAGACGTGTAAACAATGGGACCCCATACCATCACGCCGGGTGAATCGAAAGTATGGCGATGACGAATACACGCTTCCAATGAGCGTTCACCGCGATGACGCCAAACACGGACGCGACCATCATGATGCTGTAAACAGAACCTGGATTCATCCGAAAAAATGACGTTTTGCCATTCGTGTACCCAGGTTCGTCGTTGAGTACACCATCGCAGGCGCTCTTGTCTGTGATGCTGCGTCAAGGGTAACCGCAGGCATGATCTCCGAGGTGATAGTCCATGCTGCTGCAAACGTCGTCTAACTGTTCGTGCAGATGGTTGTTGTCTTGCAAACGTCCCCACCTGTTGACTCAGGGATCGAGAATTGGCTGCACGATCCGTTACAGCCATGCGGATAAGATGCCTGTGATCTCGACTGCTAGTGATACGAGGGCGTTAGGATCCAGTACGGCGTTCCGTATTACCCTCCTGAACCCACCGATTCCATATTCTGCTAACAGTCATTGGATTTCGACTTTGCCGAGCGGTCTAAGGCGCTGCAGACATGGACTGCGCGGCTGGTCCCGGCGGAGGTTCGAGTCCTCCCTCGGGCATGGGTGTGTGTGTTTGTCCTTAGGATAATTTAGGTTAAGTAGTGTGTAAGCTTAGGGACTGATGACCTTAGCAGTTAAGTCCCATAAGATTTTACACACATTTGAACACACATCTCGACCAACGCGAGCAGCAATGTTGCGATACGATAAACCGCAATCGCGATAGGCTACAATCCGACCTTTACCAAAGTCGGAAACGTGATGGTACGCATTTCTCCTCCTTACACGAGGCATCACAACAACGTTTCACCAGGCGACGCCGGTCAACTGCTGTTTGTGTACGAGAAGTCGGTTGGAAACTCTCCTCATGTCAGCACGTTGTAGGTGTCGCCACCGGTGCCAACCTTGTGTGAATGCTCTGAAAAGCTAATGGTAAGGCGACTGCTTGCGATAAGCGGAAAATCACAGCATCTTCTTCCTGTCGGTTAAATTTCGCGTCTGTAGCACGTCATGTTCGTGGTGTAGCAATTTTAATGGCCAGTAGTGTACAACTGAAGAAAATGCTTCTAATTAATCGTAAAATTGATCGTACAATTAATTGTAAGAACGGGAGAAGAAAAGAATTTAAATGTGCAACGATGGACTGATTGCTGAGCTTGTTACTTATTTAGGTTTATCAGTACCAGTGTGTTTCCTTGGAACTACACACTACATACACGCCGGCTCGGCAACTGGCATTCCGGAAATGTTCTCCTAATTAATCAGTTCCTTTGGCCCTTATACGATAGGCAAATGACCAGAATTCCTCCTTTGGTTTTCGGTGCTGGAATGTTACACTGCAAGTACAAGCTCGCACTAGTTGTAGGTGTACACGAAGAGCAAATGTAACGGAAGCTATTCTGCTCTAGCTCACAAAGCAAACGCACCACACTTCGTGTACACATGTTTCTGCGATTAATCGTTTGCATACAGTGCACTTGCTTAACCTTTCCATAGTTTCGCCACATGCCATTGCACTTCACATCTCCAGCCACTTCCACCAACAACCATCATCCTTCTCTGATTGACAGTTGATGCTGACATTTGATAGATTCTCATCTGCAACGATTAATATTCCGCAGTAAACGCTGTTCTTTAACATTCCAAAACTGTAAAATTGCAAGTATGAACTATTGAACGATAAACTTTAAATTGTAGTGTTACTTTTAAAAGAAACATTAGTACGTTACGACGGCCACTTAGGGTAACGGCTTCTATTTTTTTTCCTTAATAAAGTATGTAATATAGTAATCATGCATTTGGTGCACTTCCACAAACCTTCTTCGACGGGCCATTCCTGTAACTGCACCCTACATCAACAGGTGGCAGAAATGTGCCAGTTTAGAAAATTGTCAAAACTGACGTACGTATGAAGCAGCGTTCTGTGACTGACTTTCTTATCGCAAAGCTGAAACGCCCTATCGCATTTCTGAAAGACAGAAGAAGGTGCTCTTAGACGCTATGGTGGATGTCAGCACCGTTAAAGGATGGGTTCGTCGCATTAGCGAAACTGAAGGGCAAACGCAGTTGGTCCATGCAACACGGAATGGCCCAGTAGTCACTGCACAGCATCCATAGGGAGTGATTCTGGTTGATTTTTTGGAGGCAGGGGGCACAATAAACTCTATCCAATAGGTGAAAACCCTGAAAAATGTAGGTGTCTTCAGTGAATTCATCAAAAGTTACCGCGAATGTTCCCATTTTGCGTGACAGTGCAGGACCCCACATCAGTGACCTCTGGCTAAACTGCCAAAATTGGCTGGGAAGTCTTGCCCCATTCACCATACAGCCGTGACGATACGACGTTTAAAGATATAGGGACCTCAGATGGTTCAAATGGCTCTAAGCACTATGGGACTTAACATCTGAGGTCATCAGTCCCCTAGACTTAAAACTACTTAACCCTAACTTACCTAAGTACATCACACTCATCCATGCCCGAGGCAGGATTCGAACCTGCGACCGTAGCAGCAGCGTGGTTCCGGACTGAAGCGCCTAGAACGGCTCTGTCACGGCGGCCGGCAGAGGGACCTCTTAAAAGTCTTTTTGCTGGAGGTGGATTACACTGAAACGTGACAAATTGATAGTGGTTGTTGTCACTGGTGTCCTATGTACTTCGATGTCTCCTCATCTTGCGATGTGGACTTTTTGTGGACATTTGTAAAGGAACCGGCGTATGTACGTCCTTTTACAAACACGTTGGGTTAATTGTGGTCCCTTGTAGCAACGGCTGTGAATGCCGTAACTGCAGACGAGTTTACAGAAGTATGGGACGAGAATGACTATCGCCTGAATGTTCGTCGTTGCATCCGGAAGCGGATACATTGAAAATTGTAAAAGGTAAACGAAAAGTCTGAGCATAAACATAATTGTAAAAATTGGCCAAGTGTGAATAGGACTCGCGTTCTGAGGATTCCGTACAAGAATAAATTATGTGTATAGATAGACGATTTTTGCTTGTGATCGATATCGATACTGGCAACATATTGGTCAAAGGAATTTCAAGCCTTTCGAGAGTGTTTTAATTTTATGTTTTAAGTATAAATTTTTGTGTAATGTCGAATTTGCAATAACAAAAGATGTTTTCGTTTCGTGTGATATCTTCTTCTTCTTCTTCTTGCGTTACGGGCCTCTCTATGACCACGGGTAGCCCCTTTGCGGACTGCATTTTCTTCTTCTTCTCCCAGAACCTCTTCATTCTTTCTCTTCTTCTCTTCCGCTCTTCTTCCGAGATCTTCAGTTTCAGTTTCTCCTGGCGGCTCCACTTGTGACAATCTAATATTTTCCTGTATTCTTCTCTGTCATTGATCTCCGGCATATTTGTCGTTGTATATTTGTTCCTCCAATTTTCCTTTCCTTCGACCTTGATCCCCAATTCCAATTAGTCCTTCCGAAGTTCAACAACCCACTTGGTTCCTGTCTTTTCCCTTGTCCTCCCTGTTGTTTCCCACGCTCTCTTCGTTATTCTGTCCATACTCATCTTAACTACATGCCCAGAAAACCTTGCCCTTTTGAGTTAGATTTCCCCGGATATTGTTCTCATGTTCCGGTACAATTCTTCCCTAGGTCTTCGCATCAACCTCTCTCCTCCTCCTTTGGGACCTAGTATTTTTCTCTCTTCTTTCTCTAGTTGTTCTGCCCCATTTCTTCCTAGTGTCATCGTCTCAGCAGCATTGAAAGGTCTCTGCTGGATTCCTTTCATGTTAATTTCTTAAATCTGTTGTCATTTACGGCATAAATTCCTCTTCTAAATTTACTGTGGAGTGTCTGACTATCTGGGAGGAGACTGAGTAGTGGAACGTGTTACTTTTACACAAAAACGAGAACGATCTGTCACACTATTATACTTTAAAACACAGTTTATATGTAATTCATGTCACACAGTCTCATACGGAGCCTACATCCGCTTTCTTTTATATACTGTATATGATAAGATACTGTCATACCCCTTCCCTTCTGTGTGAGAGGATGAATGAGCAAATGTATTTCTAGTTGCATGCTTGAGGGTAGCAGACAAGCCTGTCTGCTAGAGAACAGTAGGACCAACGTCGGAACAGGTAGCTACGCTTTCTAAAAGCAGAGAGGTTTCTATTCTTAGTATGGTCCTGTCCGTCCCTTGTCATATTGGTATAGGAAGCTGCCCCTCTGGCCACTTCCGTTTGTTTGTATTTGTGAGCCACTGTCAGGAAGGGACCATGGCAGTCTGTCCGCGGCGAGCGTCTGAAGTGGTAAGATCTCCGGCTAAGCGCGTATCTGCTGGGACAATGGATTTCTTAAGATCAGCCTAACTGAAAATTTAATCACCTTTGTTTCAGGTTTAGCTCTAAAATGTCTAATGGTATCTTAAATTGCAACGCAGTGTAATTCGAGTGTGAAGTTCAGAATATATTCCGGTAGTTGCTTTGTCACTACTTTGTGAGTAAAGTGGAACCACGTGTTGATCAGTAACTCTAACTAGCATCATCAATCTTCAATGCGAATGTGCGTGAGATTATAACGTCTCGTCTTGACAATATTTTTCAATATAGCAACTTTTCTTTATGTTCAACCCACGTGGGGTGTACTTTGTGAGACCAGTACCACGTGCTTATACAATTGTTTGACCCATCAGGTTAATAGTAAGACGATAGTAACGAGTTCGAGGTTTTTGTTTTGTAAATTGCTTTTCGATCTAATTTATTTAAATTATCAAAATTATTGTGGAGTTACACTCTTTGTTTGAACCAAGTTGACCACGTGAAGCATGTGGTGTAATCATCAAAGTAGTCCTCAGCTATTCTTTTCGGGAAGATTTTGTTGTGAATTGGCAGGAGCCAATTTACGGAGTTTGGAGGAAGCAGAAATGCACGCAATAATCTCACACAGTATGGGCGTGAGGTCTCGTAGCAAATGACGTAGCTGAAGGCTATGCTAACTATCGTCTCGGCAAATGAGAGCGTATTTGTCAATGTAGCTTCGCTAGCAAGTCGGTTGTACAACTTGGGCGAGTGCTAGTACGTCTCACTAGACCTGCCGTGTGGCGGCGCTCGGTCTGCCATCACTGACAGTGGCGACACGCGGGTCCGTCGTATACTAGCGGACCGCGGCCGATTTAAAAGATACCACCTAGCAAGTGTGGTGTCTGGCGGTGACACCACAGATTTCACAGAGAGTTAGTATGCATTTAGTATACCAGTGTGTGGTAATTACATGACGGACAGGATTGCGCTACGAACGTAACTTCTTTGGGTGAAAATTGAATCGGTTGGTTGTGGTTAATTTCCTCTTGCATATGTTTCAACGTTCTTCGTGTGTTATTTTATGAACGCAGTGTTGTATGCAGTCTCCCAATCTTGGCTCCATATTTGATGTGTTCCGTAAGATTACAATCTCACATTTTCACAATCCTAAATAAGGCACCAGTTTATTTATGAATCAAGTTTAATATGCTGAAATTTCAATGATCAATGTTAAAATAAATTTCCAAATATAAACTGATTTATTTCTTTTTATTTAAATTCTGTTTTTTTATATATATCACCGGTTATCGTATGACTATTAAAAGATTATAATTAATGTTAGTCTGGTTGGGAATTTGGTAAGCTAGACTGGATACCCGGTGAAACAGTTGCGCAGTAATGCAAGGTTAACTTCCCCAGACAGCTCACAGCTTTTAACGCGCTTTTATTGTCTATCAGCACCGCTTTCATAGCAAATTAAGCAACAACATTACAGCATATAATACTGCATTCCTCACTGTTGCGTTGTGGTGGCTTGTCTTTGCCTCTGTGGATATATTCTTTTTATTGTATATCTCTCTCGTCATGCAGAAGGCTGACCTCATCTTCTTTATCCTCTCTGATATTCCCTCCTTGCTCCTGTTCCTTCCTGCTATAAATTCTCCCAGGTATTTAATTTGTCCACCATTTGCACCGTGCCTTCCGGTGTTTCCCAGTCTGCAGTGGTGTTTAAAGTCTTTGTCTTGTTATTGGCGATCCTCAGTCCCGCCTTTTTGGCTACCTTACTTAAGTTGTCGAGTTGTGTCTTTGCGTCTTCTTATGTCTCACTTACTATTGCTATGTCATCTGCCAAGGCTAGGCAGTCCACTTGAGCCCTGTTGTCCTTTTTGTCCCCCACATGGGTCTTTGATATTCCCATTTCCTCGTTTATTGCTCTCCACTGCCTGATCACTTCGTCCAGTGCTATACTGAACAACAATGGTGACAATCCATCTCCCTGTTTAACACCAGTCTTGATCTCAAGTTCTTCTAACAGTGCTCCTCTCAATCTCACCCTTGCCTTTGTGTCTGTCAGAATTTCTTTCATGAGTTCTCGTGTAGTTCCATCAAGTCCTCTGTTCTTCAGGATCCTAACAAGAGTCTGTCTGTCGATGGAGTCATATGCCTTTGTGAAGTCCACGAAGGTTATTTCTGTCTTTTTGTTTTTTAAGGCCCTATGTTCTATCAGTTGCTTCAGGATAAATATCTGTTCTACACAACCTCTTTCCTTCCTTAATCCCGCTTGGTAGTCGCCAACTGTACTTTCTACCTGTTCTTCTACTCTCTTGAGCAATAGTTTTGACAGCACCTTGTATCCGACCTCTAGTATCGATATTCCTCTGTAGTTGTTTGCATCTCTCTTGTCCCCCTTGTTGTGTATTGGTACTACAATTGCACTCTTCCATCCTTCTGGCAACTTCTTTGGTCTCCATATCTGGTGGATTATGTTGGTCACGTTGTCTATTGCTTTGTTGTCTCCCCACTTTATCATCTCGGCTGCCGTGCCATCTTCTCCAGTTGCCTTATTATTCTTCAGATCGCTTATGGCATGTGCGACTTTATCCCTGGTTGGAGGGCGTGGCTCTTTCTCTTCTGTGTCAGTCTTTAGTTCAGCTCTTCTTCACGGGGTTCACAGTTCAGCAGGTAGCGAAAGTGCTCTGCAAAATTCCGACAGTTCTCCTTCGCACTGACAGCCAGCTCCCCTAGGTAGGGGTCCTAGCTGGGTGCTACTATCAGGAGCCAGATGGACCCAGGTTTTTGTACGTGGTTGTTACTCCTCCCCCTCCTCCTTCCCCATGACTTGCGAGATGGGGACCCGGGCTTGGGACCGGCAATGGCGGAGTATCGTGTGATATAATAACAGATTAACGAATTCGGATTTTTTTCTTTTAGTTGTGTTGCAAAACCTTGCTTCTTGCCACATTTTGTAGTTATAGGTCAACGAGAAGTACCCTATAGGTTCTAATGAGTGAGTTGTGAGTAGAAACGTGTATTTCTTACAACACCAAGGAACTGCAGACTTTAGCATGTAACATTAATTTCAAGTTGATATGTCTGTCTTTCCCGATAGAAAGGCGTCTTAACAGTCGAACAGACAGACAAACGGTTAGATATACAGACATGTAAGGATAATGATAGATGTGGTGCTATCTAGAATGCTACGGTAGCGTAATGTCTAGCACACATTGCTTAGTAAGCAAAAAGACCTAACTGGGTTCATGTCCTGGCCGGAGTATAAATTTTAATTCATTTCTTCAGATTCCATCATTATTGTAGATAAAATTAAGACTCACATGTCTGAAGCAAAATTTAATTATATCAGATCTATAGACCGCATATGGGTTTCGTTTTTACCGATCGAGGTACGGAACCATAAAAAGAGCCCTCTCATTGTACACTATGTGATTAAAAGTGTCCAGGCACCCTCAGAAACATACGTTTTTCATTTTAGGTGCATGTGCTGCCACCTGCTGCCAGGTACTCCATACCAGCGACCATTAGACATCGTGAGAGAGCAATATGGGGCGCTCCGCGAAATTCACGGACTTCGAACGTGGTCAGGTGATTAGATGTCACTTGTGTCATATGTGTGTACGCGAGATTTCCACACTCCTAAACATCCCTAGGTCCACTACTTTCGATTTGATAGTGAAGTGGAAACGTGAAGGGACACGGACAGCACAAAAGCGTACAGGCGGACCTCGTCTGTTGACTGACAGCGACCGCCGACAGTTGAAGAGGGTCGTAATGTGTAATAGGCAAACATCTACGCAGACCACACACAGTAATTCCAAACTGCATCAGAATCTACTGCAAGTACTATTACAGTTAGGCGGGAGGATTTCATGATTGAGCGGCTCCTCATAAGTCACGCATCACGCCGGTAAATGCCAAACAACGCCTCGCTTGGTGTAAGGAGCGTAAACATTGGACGATTGAACAGTGGAAAAGCGTGTGGAATGGAGAATCAGGGTACACAATATGGCGATCTGTTGGAAGTGTGTGGATATGGCGAATGTCCGGTGAATGTCATCTGCCACCGTGTGTAGTGTCAACAGTAAAATTCGGAGGCGGTGGTGTTATATAGCGGCCGTGTTTTTCATGAAGGGGGCTTGCAACGCTTGCTGTTTTGCGTGGCACTATCGCAGCACACCTACATTGATATTTTAAGCACCTTGTTGCTTCCCACTGTTGAAGAGCAATTCAGGGATGGCGATTGCATCTTTCAACACGATCGAGCACCTGTTCATAATACACGGCCTGTGGAGGAGTGGTTCCACGGCTGACCTGAATCCTATAGGACACCTCTGGGATATTTTGGAACGCCAACTTCGTGCCAGGCCTCACCAGCCGACATCGATACCTCTCCTCAGTGCAGCACTCCATGACGAATGGGCTGCCTTTCCCCAGGAAATCTTCCAGGACCTGACTGAACGTATGCCCGCGAGAGTGGAAGTGTGCTAGCACATCGTTGGTGTTTTCTGCTTTAGGCACTGATAGCTATAGGCTTGCGTGCCTCAGCGATACAGATAGCCGTACCGTAGGTACAACCACAACGGAGGGGTATCTGTTGAGAGGCCAGACAAACGTCTGGTTCCTGACGAGGGGGCAGCAGCCTTTTCAGTAGTTGCAGGGGCAACAGTCTGGATGATTGACTGACCTGGCCTTGTAACACTAACCAAAACGGCCTTGCTGTGCTGGTACTGCGAACGGCTGAAAGCAAGGGGAAACTACGGCCGTAATTTTTCCCGAGGGCATGCAGCTTTACTGTATGATTAAATGATGATGGCGTCCTCTTGGGTAAAATATTCCGGAGGTAAAATAGTCCCCCATTCGGATCTCCGGGCGGGGACTACTCAAGAGGATGTCGTTATCAGGAGAAAGAAAACTGGCGTTCTACGGATCGGAGCGTGGAATGTCAGATCCCTTAATCGGGCAGGTAGGTTAGAAAATTTAAAAAGGGAAATGGATAGGTTAAAGTTAGATATAGTGGGAATTAGTGAAGTTCGGTGGCAGGAGGAACAAGACTTCTGGTCAGGAGACTACAGGGTTATAAACACAAAGTCAAATAGGGGTAATGCAGGAGTAGGTTTAATAATGAATAGGAAAATAGGAATGCGGGTAAGCTACTACAAACAGCATAGTGAAAGCATTATTGTGGCCAAGATAGATACGAAGCCCACACCTACTACAGTAGTACAAGTTTATATGCCAACTAGATCTGCAGATGACGAAGAAATTGAAGAAATGTATGATGAAATAAAAGAAATTATTCAGATAGTGAAGGGAGACGAAAATTTAATAGTCATGGGTGACTGGAATTCGAGTGTAGGAAAAGGGAGAGAAGGAAACGTAGTTGGTGAATATGGATTGGGGCTAAGAAATGAAAGAGGAAGCCGCCTGGTAGAATTTTGCACAGAGCACAACTTAATCATAGCTAACACTTGGTTTAAGAATCATGATAGAAGGTTGTATACATGGAAGAACCCTGGAGATACTAAAAGATATCAGATAGATTATATAATGGTAAGACAGAGATTTAGGAACCAGGTTTTAAATTGTAAGACATTTCCAGGGACAGATGTGGACTCTGACCACAATCTATTGGTTATTACCTGTAGATTAAAACTGAAGAAACTGCAGAAAAGTGGGAATTTAAGGAGATGGGACCTGGATAAACTAAAAGAACCAGAGGTTGTACAGAGTTTCAGGGAGAGCATAAGGGAACAATTGACAGGAATGGGGGAAGAAATACAGTAGAAGAAGAATGGGTAGCTTTAAGGGATGAAGTAGTGAAGGCAGCAGAGGATCAAGTAGGTAAAAAGACGAGGGCTAGTAGAAATCCTTGGGTAACAGAAGAAATATTGAATTTAATTGATGAAAGGAGAAAATATAAAAATGCAGTAAATGAAGCGGGCAAAAAGGAATACAAACGTCTCAAAAATGAGATCGACAGGAAGTGCAAAATGGCTAAGCAGGGATGGCTAGAGGACAAATGTAAGGATGTAGACCCTTATCTCACTAGGGGTAAGGTAGATACCGCATACAGGAAAATTAAAGAGACCTTTGGAGAAAAGAGAACCACTTGTATGAACATCAAGAGCGCAGATGGTAAACCAGTTCTAAGCAAAGAAGGGAAAGCAGAAAGGTGGAAGGAATATATAGAGGGTCTATACAAGGGCGATGTACTTGAGGACAATATTATGGAAATGGAAGAGGATGTAGATGAAGATGAAATGGGAGATACGATACTGCGTGAAGAGTTTGACAGAGCACTGAAAGACCTGAGCCGAAACAAGGCCCCCGGAGTAGACAACATTCCATTGGAACTACTGACGGTCTTGGGAGAGCCAGTCCTGACAAAACTCTACCATCTGGTGAGCAAGATGTATGAAGCAGGCGAAATACCCTCAGACTTCAAGAAGAATATAATAATTCCAATCCCAAAGAAAGCAGGTGTCGACAGATGTGAAAATTACCGAACAATCAGTTTAATAAGCCACAGCTGCAAAATACTAACACGAATTCTTTACAGACGAATGGAAAAACTAGTAGAAACCGACCTCGGGGAACATCAGTTTGGATTCCGTAGAAATACTGGAATACGTGAGGCAATACTGACCTTACGACTTACCTTAGAAGAAAGATTAAGGAAAGGCAAACCTACGTTTCTAGCATTTGTAGACTTAGAGAAAGCTTTTGACAATGTTGACTGGAATACTCTCTTTCAAATTCTAAAGGTGGCAGGGGTAAAATACAGGGAGCGAAAGGCTATTTACAATTTGTACAGAAACCAGATGGTAGTTATAAGAGTCGAGGGACATGAAAGGGAAGCAGTGGTTGGGAAGGGAGTGAGACAGGGTTATAGCCTCTCCCCGATGTTATTCAATCTGTATATTGAGCAAGCAGTAAAGGAAACAAAAGAAAAATTTGGAGTAGGTATTAAAAAAATGGTTCAAATGGCTCTGAGCACTATGGGACTCAACTGCTGTGGTCATAAGTCCCCTAGAACTTGGAACTACTTAAACCTAACTAACCTAAGGACAGCACACAACACCCAGCCATCACGAGGCAGAGAAAATCCCTGACCCCGCCGGGAATCAAACCCGGGAACCCGGGCGTGGGAAGCGAGAACGCTACCGCACGACCACGAGATGTATTAAAATCCATGGAGAAGTAATAAAAACTTTGAGGTTCGCCGATGACATTGTAATTCTGTCAGAGACAGCCAAGGACTTGGAAGAGCAGTTGAACGGAATGGATGGTGTCTTGAAGGGAGGATATAAGATGAACATCAACAAAAGCAAAACGAGGGTAATGGAATGTAGTCGAATTAAGTCGGGTGATGTTGAGGGTATTAGATTAGGAAATGAGACGCTTAAAGTAGTAAATGAGTTTTGCTATTTGGGGAGCAAAATAACTGATGATGGTCGAAGTAGAGAGGATATAAAATGTGGACTGGCAATGGCAAGGAAAGCGTTTCTGAAGAAGAGAAATTTGTTAACATCGACTATAGATGTAAGTGTCAGGAAGTCATTTCTGAAAGTATTTGTATGGAGTGTAGCCATGTATGGAAGTGAAACATAGACCGTAAATAGTTTGGACAAGAAGAGAATAGAAGCTTTCGAAATGTGGTGCTACAGAAGAATGCTGAAGATTAGATGGATAGATCACATAACTAATGAGGAAGTATTGAATAGGATTGGGGAGAAGAGAAGTTTGTGGCACAACTTGACCAGAAGAAGGGATCGGTTGGTAGGACATGTTCTGAGGTATCAAGGGATCACCAATTTAGTATTGGAGGGCAGCGTGGAGGGTAAAAATCGTAGGGGGAGTCCAAGAGATGAATACACTAAGCAGATTCAGAAGGACGTAGGTTGCAGTAGGTACTGGGAGATGAAGAACCTTGCACAGGATAGAGTAGCATGGAGAGCTACATCAAACCAGTCTCAGGACTGAAGACCACAGCAACAACAGCTATAGACTAATTTTTAGTTGCTCTTCAGAACTATGCACTTTTTGTTTTACTCAGAAAGTGTTTTCGTACATAACTGTTTCCTGTTTGTTATTATACTTGTAACTATGTATTGTGTTTTGTGTTTTGTAGTGTTGCCAGCATAACATCGCCACTTAAATTACAGATTTACCGATCGAGGGCGCCACGAACTTGTAAGTCATTTTCAGCCCGGTGTCCGGATACTTTTGATCACATAGTGTATGTACATATACGTAAAAGTAATACCCCTGTAAAATTCGACGGTTCCTTTGGAAATGAAAGCTTTACAGTCCTATATGTGAGGAGAAATTTACTAGTTTCTATCTTCATTCACTGTCAATGTGCTTCAAATATACAGAAATGTATGTTATAATACTGTGACGTCGAAACCATAATCAAGTCTAAATCCGAAGGCAGGGTCGTCATTAAAGCACAAGATGTTTCCCTAAAAGCACATTTATTACAATCACCAACGCACAGCCAGAACAAAACTGATCTCCTGGAGGGAGAGTTCAGTTATTTACACAATCATCGAATACTCAACAACGTTTCTATCTATACGTCCATTGAATATTACAGATTTACAGATATAGCAAGCATAAGATATTGTAAGAACCTTCCAGAAAAAATAAATACGAAAAACAAATGTTTGTTGTAGGTGGGGCTTAACGTGTTCACGGCGGTCTGTACCACCGGCGGCTTACACTATACCTTCCCATGGGGCTGACGTTAACGCTCGACTCTGCCAATAACGCTACCAGCAGTGGAATACCGTGTGATGTATTAACTATCGTCCAGGAGCAACGAACAGTTGAACGCAATTCTGAGAAGAAAGGATATAGCGGAGACCTGGTTTAGCCACAGCCAGGGGATGTTTCCAGAATGAGATTTTCACTCTGCAGCGGAGTTTGCGTGGATATGAAACTTCCTGGCAGAGTAAAACTGTGTGCCGGACTGAGACTCGAACTCGGGACCTTTTCCTTTCGCGGGGACGTGATCTACCGTCTGAGCTACCGTGTTTGGGTAGCTCAGAGGGTAGAGCACTTGCCTGCGAAAAGCAAAGGTCCCGAGTTCGAGTCTCTATCCGCACACAGTTCCAATCTGCCAGGAAGTTTCATATCAGCGCATACTCCGAAAAGCAAAGGTCCCGAGTTCGAGTCTCTATCCGCACACAGTTCTAATCTGCCAGGAAGTTTCATATCAGCGCATACTCCGCTGCAGAGCGAAAATCTCGTTCTGGAATTCAAAATCACGTGAGTATATTTTTTGTACGTCTTTCTTCGATCGCTTACTTTAATTATCCTCGCTATGTAAGTACTACTGTGTATATAATTTTCACCAAGGGTTTATGACTTCGCGTAACTATTTCCCTCTTGAATACGTACCGTCAGATTTCTGAGAGCAGAACTGTAACTAAAACAACAGTAAATGTCACCTACTGCCTACGCGAATGAAAAGTGAGGCCACAAACGTATTACAAACTGCACTCTGTGGTGGTGGGCCTGGGTGGATGAGGGCGGGGTGACGGAAACGAAGTACGATTCCTTACAAAATAATACTCCAAACTATTGTAAAGCTACACTGTCTGACAAAAAAAAGTGAAGCACCCAAAAGGTGATAACGAAACGAAATGAAACTTTGCGGGTTGAAAGTGTATATGACGTTCAGTAATAACACAAGTCAAATTAATAGACTGCTTCTCAGTATGAGCGTACTTGTCAGCAGAACTTTGCATCCTCTCTGCCCTGAATCCATGCACTGATTCAGTTGGGAAGGGCGTCACAAAGCAGCTTTATCCTCACGTGAGACTAGCTGCCCCATAACTGCTGCAACTGGTCCCTAATATCCTGAATAACGGCACTGAGACGGAGTTGTTGTCCGAGAAGGTCCCACACACGTTTTGTCGGGGTCAGATCTGGGATTCCTGCTGGCCACAGGAGAATCTCAGTATCACGCAATCTGTCTACAGAGACATGTGCCTTTTTTGGACGAGCAATTTTCTATTGAGCACCACGATATTGTCTATGGGCGGCAACACATGAGGACTTAGGATGTCCGTGAGGAACCACTGTGCTGCCAGATGTCTCTCAAACATTACCAACCCTGACTTGAAGTAAAACGCGATTGATCACCACACAGAGACGCCTGTTCATTTGAAGTTTGGGACCCCTCCCCAGGACGCAGGTATATTCGCTCACGATGGTCGTCCAGCGTAGCACAGAGACCGCGACCCATCGTTGAACACAACGGGACGCCCTTGAACAGAAATCCTTGCTTCCCAGTCACGGCAACACCCCAAAAGGAGCCCCCTGAATTGCGGTGACAATGGCAGCCTTCGCATGGGACAGTAATCCCCTCAGTCCCTCAGCTGCTAGGCTAACACAAATGGTCCAGGATGACCCATACAGTCGTAGTCAGTTCGTTAATTCTTTTTTGATGCCTGGCCCAGTTGTAAGGATCTTACGATGTGCTGGGTGCACAGTACAGCGATTCTCGCAGGTGGTGGTCATACGTGGTCGGTTGGAACGCTGATGACGAATACGCCCGCTCTCACGGCCCCATGCAATTCAACATCGGGCCACAGTCGCTTCGGAATGTACAGAACATCTGAATATTGCACTATTCGACTAGTCTGCCAAATACAGACTCACGGTGAGGACCAATCCAGACAATATCAGATAGTGTCACACGAGCACATGATATTTCCTTGTCCTTCACAGTGATCACTGAACATCTGACGCTGTTCACGCCCTTACCAATACATTACCAGAACTGGTGACAACACTAAACACGAACCATACTAACGCACTCTCATGACCATTCTAGTACTCACAGACAATTGAAACCCTGATCATTTACTTACCAGCCGATGGTGTGTATATGTACGAAGTTACACTACTGGCCATTAAAATTGCTACACCAAGAAGAAACGTAGATGATAAACGGGTACTCATTGGACAAATATATTATACAAGAACTGACATGTGATTATATTTTCACGCAATTTGGGTGCATAGATCCTGAGAAATCGGTACCCAGAACAACCACCTCTGGCCGTAATAACGACTTTGATACGCATGGGCATTGAGTCAAACAGAGCTTGGATGGCGTGTACAGATACAGCTGCCCATGCAGCTTGAACACGTTACCACAGTTCATCAAGAGTAGTGACTAGCGTATTGTGACGAGCCAGTTGCTCGGCCACCACTGACCAGACGTTCTCAGTTAGTGAGAGATCTGGAGAATGTGTTGGCCAGGGTAGCAGTCGAACATTTTCTGTATCCAGAAAGGCCCGTACGGGACCTGCAACATGCGGTCGTACATTATCCTGCTGAAATGTAGCGTTTCGCAGGGATCGAATGAAGGGTAAAACCACGGGTCGTAACACATCTGAAATGTAACGTTCAAAGTGGCGTTAATACGAACAAGAAGTGACCGAGACGTGTAACCAATGGCAGCCCATACCATCGCGCCGGGTGATACGCCAGTATGGCGATGACGAATACACGCTTCCAATGTGCGTTCACCGCGATGTCGCCAAGCACGGATGCGACCATCATGATGCTGTAAACAGAACCTGGATTCATCCGAAAAAATAACGTTTTGCTTTTCGTGTACCCAGGTTCGTCGTTGAGTACACCATCGCAGGCGCTCCTGTCTGTGATGCAGCGTCACGGGTAACCGCTGCCATGGTCTCCGAGCTGATAGTCCATGCTGGTGTAAACGTCGTCGAACTGTTCGTGCAGATTGTTGTTGTGTTGCAAACGTCCCCGTCTGTTGACTCAGGGATCGAGACGTGGCTGCACGATCCGTTACAGCCATGCGGATAAGGTGCCTGTCATCTTGCCTGCTAGTGATACGAGGCCGTTGGGATCCAGCACGGCGTTCTGTATTACCCTCCTGAACCCACCGATTCCATATTCTGCTAACAGTCATTGGATGTCATCCAACGTGAGCATCAATGTCGCGATACGATAAACCGCTATCGCAATAGGCTACAATCCGACCTTTATCAAAGTCGGAAACATGATGGTACGCATTTCTCCTCCTTAGAAAAGGCATAACAACGGTTCACCAGGCAATGCCGGTCAACTGCTGTTTGTGTATGAAAAACCGGTTGGAACCTTTCCTCATGTCACCACGTTGTAGGTGTCGCCACCGGCGCCAACCTTGTGTGAATGCTCTGAAAAGCTAATCATTTGCGTATCACAGCATCTTCTTGCTGTCGATTAAATTTCGCATCTTTAGCACGTTATCTTCGTGCTGTAGCAATTTTGATGGCCAGTAGTATATATCGATGTCCGACTACGTCTTCAGGTTGTTTCAGTTTTTGTCAGGTAGTGTATTACTTCGCTGCCAGGCAGGTAACGTCGAGTTACACGCGAATACTTTGGATACAAAACTTTTATGGTTTTAGATAATATTTGGTAATAGGAGAAAAACTTTAGGAACTGAAGTTACAACGCTACTGGAAACATTAAGAACAAGAAGCCATTTGACATCTTCGGTAGCGAGAAGAATAGCGGCGAAAGGCGAAATACATAGTCCGCTCAAAAAGTTTCGAGACTGATTTTGCTCCTGGCGTACTAGCAACGTCAGCTCAGTAACTATAGTAGCAGCTTCAGCTAACTCCTGTAAATAACAGATTTGCATTCGACCAAGTCTGTCGTCTTATGGACGTGCGGCCGTAATTTATCGACAGTTTTGTGTCATAAATCGCAATGGAGCAACATCTGTAAATGATGAGTTCAAGACGCTGTCCTACATGTTTTGGAAAAGAGAAAATAATGTGTAAAATTTCTCTCGCACACCTTTACTGCCAAACAAAAACAACGACGTGAATACGTCTCGATTGAAATGAAGAACGCAGATAATTATTCCTGGAACGAATCAGCCCGCGTGTGGACACTTATTGTCATCAATACCAACCTACCGTAAAACGAGAGAGTGCAGGAATTCACCTAAAGGATCAACGCTTGGACAATATAATCGACAATTAAACCAATGTGACGATGAAATTGACCAACGTCCAAAACAAAGACTTTTCTGACAATTTTACATGGTAATATGATCATTCTTTGCATTGTCCTATGTGGAGGGAGCCCATGTAGATCCCGTGAAACATTAAAACCACCACAATAACATTTCTCTACTTTTTACCAATCCTACCACGAACCCTTTGGGCCGATGCGGTGCCTTCGAGATCACGACAAACAGTGATCTGTACACATTACACGTTTTCCTTTTATGATAACGAAATTGTAGCGAGGTGGGGTGCAAGTACTGTCAGCGAAGATCACAAAATTGCATTTCTAAGGTGGGGGACGGGGATTAGGGTGAGTGGAAGTGGATGCATTCCCGTCACCTCGAGGGATATGCCTTTGAGAGTGACTCTAGTAGTAGGAAATCTACGGAAGCAACGGCAGTTGTTCACGATATGTGCGGGAACATCTCGTTTTAGCGGTGTTCGTGTGCGTTCCCATGATTTGCAGTCCGAAGACTGCTTTAATGCTGCTCTCCGCGTTAGACTACCCTATGTTTTGTGGCGGCGTTCGTAGCGACAAACACTTCGCTGTAGAAACGGCTCACGAAGTCACCGCCACACTTTTAATAGCGGGCCGGCCGGTCCGCTGGAACAGTGAACAGAAAGATGAAAACCCAAACACTCTGATTAAATAAAAGTCGGTACTTATCTTTATTAACGAAGATACAGAAACACAGTAGTGAACTCCGTGTCTACAGAAATCTGTCTAGTTCGAGTCGGAGCGGCTAGGTCAGCGTCGGCTGACGACAAACAACAACTCTGCTGCGATGAACACACAACTGACTAGCAAGTACACAAATCGGTGGCGAGTATACCACTGAGCGGCGAATACAGAACTGTGCTAGCGCTCGCGACTCCAGCGCTTAAGAAGCCAGAAGCCAGCGGTGGCGCGCGCAGACTTGCGGCGATTTCCTGTATCGCTGGCGCTGCTTATGCGGACGGCGTCTGGACTTTGATGCTGCCAACCTTTTGGCAGCGGGCTCGGTTGGCATTACTGGCTAGGATATAACACTATGCAAGTCTTTTCATCTCTGCACAACTACTGCAAACAGTATCTATTTCAACCTGTTTTCTGTATTCGGCCCATGGTCTCCACCTATAACTTTTACCCACTTCTCTATCTTACCAAACCGACAATTCCTTGACGCTTCAGGATGCCTTGTACCAACCGATTCCTTATTTTAGTCAGGTTGAGCCATAAATTCCTCTTCATCGTTCTACTCACCTTCTACTCATCTGCCTTCTTGTGTAGCACCACATTTCGAAGGCTTCCTTTATCTTTATCTGAACGTTTCACTTCCGTAGATGGCAACACTCCGCTCCACTCTTAAATTTATATTAAAAATTAACAAATTTATCTCTTTCGGAAATGTTTTTCTTGCTGTTGGCCGTCTGTGTACCATATCGTTCCTAGTTAGGCCATCAGCTGTTATTTTTGTGTGCCCAAATAGCAAAACTCATCTTCAACTTTTAATGCCTTACGCCCTACTACGATTCCTTCAGCTTCCCTCGCATTCCCTTAGTATTTCACAGTGTGAATAGCAGTATTTTCCAAGATAAATTTAAGTGTTATTGGACTAATGGTATAGACAACCAAAGGATGATGCCATATTTAACCAAAAGAATGCAAAATGTTGTATTTAGTAATTCAACCAATAGAGTCCGGGAAGTAGTTCTGACTGGGGAGAAATCAGGTATGAAGTTCCCCAAGGAGCAATTTTAGATCCACTATTGTTCCTCATTCATCTAAACGATCTTTAATCTAATATCCAACAAGGAGAATTTTAGTTCTTTTTGGAGATTACACTAATATTATAATCAATCCAAGGATACATACAGAAACAGAAGAAATAATAAACAATGTTCTAAAAATTATTATTGCCGGCGCTCTACGAATTGTCTCACCCTCAGCTTTAAAAAGACACAGTATATTCGGTTCTGCATGCCTAGTTGTACTACACCAATGACAAGTGTAACACGCGGTGAGGAAATAATAAATAGGGCAAAAACTTGAAAACTCTTAGGTATCCATACTGATGAGTATGTAATATGGAAAAAGCACATTTCGGAACTCCTAAAACAACTTAGCTTGGTCACATTTGGGCTTAGAATCATTGAAAATCTTGGTGAGAGACACATTTTCATTTAATAATGTCATATGGAATAATGTTTTGGGATAACACCTCTTAAGAAACCTTCGATGCTCAAAAACGTACTGTAAAAATAATATGCGGTACTCATCCACGATCACTTTGTAGACATCAGTTTAAGGAGCTGGGCGTTCTGACTATTGCTTCATAATATATTTATTCCCTCATGAAATTTGTTGTGAATATAGTTCAGAAGGAAAAATGATCTACGTATATACAATACGAGAAAGAAAAATGAGATTCGTTACTCCACATTAAGGTTCTCTTTAACACAATTATGGTTGCACAATATTGAAAAAAAAATTTAATCGCTTACCCAGTAATATAAAATATATTGTAGACAACAAAGTAAAATCTGAAAACAAATTTGAACAACTTACCCCTTGACAACTCCTTCTATTCTGCAGAAGAATTTCTGTTATAGTAATATGTAAATGGTGGTAAGTAGGAATTTCTAACTCACATCTATATGTATAAAAATTAAAAAAAAAACCTTAGACACGTTCTATATGGAACCACATTTACAAAATAATTTGCGATGTCAGTCTGAACTGACTGGTTCCATATTATTATGATTTATCGTGCAAAATGGTCAATGGAACATTAATGTGACTATGTTACATTTTTCTCGTGATACTTTTGGTGATATTCGTTTTATAATCTCTTTTCAAGATACTATCCATTTCGTTCAACTGCTCTTACAGCACTTTACTGTCTCTGACAGAATCTCAAAGTCATCGGCAAATTACAGAATTTTTATTACTTCTCTCTGAATTTTAGTTCCCGTTCTAAATTTCTTCTGAGCTTCCTTTACCCGTTGCTAAATGTAAATATATGGCATCGAGGATAAAAACTTATCTCACTTCCTTCTCAAATACTGCTCCCCTTTCGTGTCTTTCAACATTTATAACTATCATCTCTTTGCTGTACAAGCTGAAAATTACCTTCCATTCCTTTTATTTTATCCCTGATGTTTCCAAAATATCAATGGGTGCGGTCCAGTGAATATTGTCAAACGTAAATATACTGTAAATACAGGTTTCCTCCTCTTTGACGTATCTTCTAAGGTAAGTCGTATGGTTAGTATTGCTACGCGTATCTCTCCCTTTATCGTGAACCCGAACTGATCTTCCCTAAGGTCGACTTCTATCCATTTTTCCACTCTCCTGCAAGTAATTAGTCAGTATTTTGTACACTTCGCTTAGTGAACTGATTGTTCAGTGATATTCACATCTGACATCAAGTACCTTCCCTGGAACTGAAATTACATTTCGTGCATGTACTGTTCGAAAAGGTGTAGCGGGTAGGTAATTTCTCGATAGCGGGTCACCGTATCACTGCAGGACGACTTCAGCCCCTTGAATAGCAGCGGCCTCGGCACTACGCATTCCACTGCAGATCATCGAAGCTGCCCGTACGCTAGCTCGCATGAGTATCTCCAACCGACAGATATGGCCGTGGCCGCCTAGTCGTCATGCCTAATAAATACTGGCACGCGCTGACATGTCTCGCTGCACGTAACGCATGGAGCTCTTCGTATCAACCCATCGGGACCCCTATTAACCGGCTCTGCTGTTCTGCTGTCTAACTTTGGTTCTGCTCTATGTTTTTATTGATTCTGCTGTACAGCTGCTTTGGCTTCACGAACTGTCAAGGCCAGGACAGCACTCTTCCCTCATCCCTCACCCACCACCACTAGTTTGCTTCGACTTTTAATTTATTTATTTTCAATGTATTTTGTAGCCGCACAAAGTTAAATCAGTAATGCGGAGTAAGCATACTACAATCACTTCTTACTAAGAAACGAAAAAAGTTAATAATATAGTGTGGGCGGAGGAAAGATGAAAACGTCATATTACGATTGTAAAAAAAATAGAAGTTTTCTAAAAATATTAAAATCCTTTCGTTTATTTTAGAAGTTGTTAGTTTTGAACTTACGTGTCATTAACAAACAGTCGTCAAGGACTGCAAAACGACAGTTTCGTCTTCAGAAAAAACCAGCCCTGTCTCGGTTTGTCCACACCATTTGTTAGTCTGCAGCAAAATGGAACTGTTGATAAGTGGCGAATGTAATCTGAATATTTTTCGTTTTGGCGATCACCTGGAGAACGTTAGCTGCCATCGCGTGTAGCGTTAGCTGTGAAGTACGGAGGAGGTGGTGCAACGGTTTTCAGCTGTTTTTCATTGTTACAATGTGCTCCGCTTATTGCCCTTCGGAATACGTCAAGGGGCTCCGGAACGCCCTATACTTGCAATGTTAAAATAACGCTTATAAATTACATCTTTCCTCACAAAGTATTTGAAGTAGGAAGTTGAACTTTTTACAGATTATTTATTGGAATATGGGCTACAACTTAAAACAGGGATTTTACAAAATTTTAGTTCAGTTATTAAAGATGATTTTTTCTCAATTGTAATGAAAATTGACAACATTTTTTTGCAATTTTTTATTTATATATTCAAAAATATACAGTTTTTTGGAAAAAGGCTGTGTTAAATTATGCAGAAGGTACTGTGTAACATTTACTGAAAGTTTGAAACAAATATGTTTGGAAGATCCTTAGAAAACATGTAATTAGTATGAGAAAATAAAAGTTTTGGGAATCGAGCGACAAAGATTGGATTAACTTTTTAGTGCATTCCAGGTCCATAGGATAGATTATCTTCATCCTCTGCAAACTCCTCCTCCAGCTTCCTCTTTTTCCTCCTCCTGTTTACTCTTGCTTGTATTTCTAGACTCTTTACAGCCCTGTCTACAGCCCGAAGTCGTTCCTTGTCTAAAGCAAGCATCGCTCGTACCATGTTAGAACCTATCTTCATTCCCATATTTCTAAATACCTTGCACCTTACAATGTTGCCATCATTGAAAGTCGCAACAGCAACTTTACTTTTACTCATTATTATACTTCAACAAAACAGAGACTCAAGAAACAGAATTAATTACGAATATTTTCGAGATAACGACAGAGTAAATAAACATGAAACAATCGACAATCACACCAGCGATATATATTGAACCATCACAGGTTAGCCACAACACATACTTTATCTCACATCACTAAAATGTACCTGATGAACACGGACGTTAATAATAACACCATTTGACAGCAGTTTAACAGCGCCACAGTGGGTCACGCCCATGTAGAACACATTTCAAAAAAAATTTAAAAATAGTTGTAGTCTTCGGAATTGAATAAATTATATATCTATTAAAAGGTAGTAGTCTGCAGATTCAGAAAACGCAAAAAAGTAAAAATTGAACTTTTCATGATTTTGAGCCTTTCCGGAGCCCCTTAAACGTGGAAGAATACGAACACATTTTGCAGCTCTGAGTACCGCATACTATAGAGAAATAGTTCGAAAAAAATGGCTCTGAGCACTATGGGACTCAACTACTGTGGTCATAAGTCCCCTAGAACTTAGAACTACTTAAACCTAACTAACCTAAGGACATCACACACATCCATGCCCGAGGCAGGATTCGAACCTGCGACCGTAGCGGTCGTGCGGTTCCAGACTGTAGCGCCTTTAACCGCTCGGCCACTCCGGCCGGCCACAATAGTTCGAAGATGGTGTCTATATCAGCATGACAATGCACCATATCATAAAGCACCAACGATAAGGCGATGGCTTGCGGACAGTAACAGTCCTGAAATGGTCTAGTGCGCTCAGAGAACGGAACTGAAACCAATGGGAAACCTTTGGGATGAGTTGGAACGTGCTCATTGCTCCAGTTCCTAGCATCCAACATCACGAGCTACTGTGGATTCGCGTCTCGAAGTAGCGTTCACAGGATGTCATACAGGAGAAGGGTAGCATACCCTATGCAAATGTCCACTAATATATACCCGGATACTTTTGACCAGCCTGTGTATGGTGAATGTAAAAAATTTTGTACTACTTGTTGCTGAATAAAGTAATTATTTTCTGAAAATGGAGAACAGTTACTTCTAGTAACTGATCTCCCAGTGTTGCTCCCCTCAAAGTACAGAAAACGATCTTCAGCGTCTGAAATGCCTGGGGTAGGAGGACAGAGCGGATTAGGTTGTGAAAAGGGGCAAAAATGAGTTCCTGTCAGTTGAACTCAACATACAAACTTTATTTATCAACACACAATATTACAACAAGGGTGCAAAACACTCAAAACTTTAATCGACCTTCTTTGATTAACTTTATATCGGCTGAAGGACACATTAAAAATCCAAGACTCAAGGCTTAAGCAAGAAATTTAAATACAAGGTTCTTCTGGAGGATGCACCCAAGAATATTTTCTAAATATTCAATCTAATCGGCTGAAGGCCTTAGCACTTTAATTTTAATGGAACCGGGCTGGTGGTCTCATATTAAGCAATAAGAGGAGTTTCAATAAAAGGTACAAGGCCTATTCATGCAAATAGGGCTGAAGGCCCCATTGAAAAGCATAACAGTCTTATGCCTTAAGGGCAAGAGAAGAAGATTAATTTAAGAGATATTAAAACTCGACTGAAGGCGTTCCCAAACAAATAATTTAACGACTTAAGCCCTAGAAGAAGAGTTTCAATTTTAAAGGGCAAAAGGCCGTATATTAAAACATCTCATTTAAAATAAAGAATAACAATCTCATGACTTAAGGGCAAGACAAGGACATAAATTTAAGAGATATTGTTACTCAGCTGAAAGCCCACACATCAACCAAATAAGTAAAATCCAGACAGGGAAATTACCACATAACCCACAAGGAACGGCGCTCAGAAGTTTCCAAGGGTCGGCCTGGGATTGTAACACTAGCTCCCGTTTAGGTGAGACAGGTAGCCTCTCCAAAGACTTCTTAATCTGGTGGCAACCCAATCGACAGATAGCCGACCGACCAATCAGCCAAATCAGTTCCGCTCCACGCAACCAGCAAAACGACCACAAGATTTCAATACTACGACACACAGAATATTGGCGCCCACAACGACCAACAACACCGCAGCTGTCGAACTACACGCCACGCTGGACAGCAACAACACGACGAGGAAAATACACTGACTAAAATAACGTCAATGGCCAGGGCAGGTAACCGGAACGTCAACGGCCACAAGGAAAAAGATACCGCTGGTGAACTTCCATAACAGGGAATAGATTAAGTTTCACAGCAAGACGGCTGGAATCTTAACCGACTTAAATACACACACATTGTTGCTCGCGGAAATGTCCCAAAAGCGACAATCGGGATCAAACCAAAAAACGTATACAGTTGATAGCAAGGTAAGTCAGGACTCAACTTTCATGTCCAACATCGGCGGGCGACGAACTTTTTAGCACTCTCAAGCAACCCTCACACACCAACCGCGCGTGCACGCCGCTAGCGGCTCCAGCCCAACTCCGCACGATGGGGGCTTGCTTGCTCTCCACGCCAACCGACCGACTGGGCTGCTGGTCCGTCCGCGATTGCTGTTCCGTCGCGACTGCACTGCTGGTGCGTCTCCCACTCACAGACCACCTGACACACGACGACCCGGAAATACTATCGGTCGCTCCAGAGATGGCACTACAGTGCTCTTGTCGATACGCGCTGCTGCTGCCACTCATGGGCAAGTAAGGCAGGAAGTTAGTAACGCCAGTAAATGGAATAAGAAAACGAGGCTATACTACCGTAATAGAAGATGACAAACAGTAAATGAGGTGTACACGAGCCGTGACAAGTTCAGCGTCTTACAAAGAGTGTTCAATAAATAATGCAGCCCATTTCTTTCTGAGAAAGGTTCTTTTTTTCAGGATTCCAATACACCTTATTATTTCCCTTTCTTTTTGCTACAAAATCTTTTATCTCAACATAATCTCCTTTCAATATGACGTCCTTACGCCACACGGGGATGGCTTGAATGTCCCCAGGGTACCACTCTACTCGTCGACGTCGGAACTAACGTCTCGCTGAGTCAATAACCTCCGCGTCGTCCACGTACTGCTTCCCGCGGGGTGTACCCTTCATTGGCGTGAACAGATGGAAGTGTGAGCTGTGTATGGGTGGGCAAGAACAGTCCAGCCAAGTTTTGTGACCTCTTCTCGGGTTCGCAGATTTGTGTAAAGCGTTACGTTTTCTTAGAGAAGTTCGTTTGCATGTTTGCGGCGACGAACACGCCAAAGATGTGTCTTCAGTCTTGTGAGGGTAGCACAATACACTCCAGCGTTGATCGTTGCACCATGAAAGAGGGCATCAAACAGAATAATCCCTTCAGAGCCCCAGCAGACCGTCGCCGTGTATTGTGGCTTTGAACTTCTTCTTCGCAGAAGAGGTGGTGTGGCACCATTCCATGGATGGCCTTTTTGTTTTCGATTCCAGGTGATGAACTCATGTTTAATCGTCTGTGACGATGTTCGATAAAAAATTATCGCGATCAGCCTCCTAACGAGCAAGAAATTTTGCACAGATTGTTCTTCGTTGCTATATATGATACTGTGTTAGGTGACCAGAAACCCTACCGGCACACAGCTTTGATTACCCCAACTGGTAACGAGAGTGTCGACATTACCAACAGAGACGTCCACTTGAGCAGTGTGGTGTTTGATTATCATCTGTCGATCACCTCGAATGAGAGCGTTCGCACATCCTAAAATTGCAGCCATGTTCGTCCTACATCTACATCTTCATTTATACTCCGCAAGCCACCCAACGGTGTGTGGCGAAGGGCACTTTACGTGCCACTGTCATTACCTCTCGCCGGGCGCGGTGGTCTAGCGGTTCTAGGCGCGCACTCCGGAACCGCGCGACTGCTACGGTCGCAGGTTCGAATCCTGCCTCGGGCATGGATGTGTGTGATGTCCTTAGGTTAGTTAGGTTTAAGTGGTTATAAGTTCTAGGGGACTGATGACTACGGTAGTTAAGTCCCATAGTGCTCAGAGCCATTTGAACCATTACCTCCCTTTCCTGTTCCAGTCGCGTATGGTTCGCGGGAAGAACGAGTGCCGGAAAGCCTCCGCGCGCGCTCGAATCTCTCTAATTTTACATTCGTGATCTTCTCGGGAGGTATAAGTAGGGAGAAACAATATATTCGATACCTCATCCAGAAACGCACCCTCTCGAAACCTGGCGAGCAAGCTACACCGCGATGCAGAGCGCCTCTCTTGCAGAGTCTGCCACTTGAGTTTGCTAAACATCTCCGTAACGATATCACGCTTACCAAATAACCCTGTGACGAAACGCGCCGCTCTTCTTTGGATCTTCTCTATCTCCTCCGTCAACCCGATCTGGTACGGCACGGGAGAGATCGCACAGGTTTGCGGGACCTCGTTGCAATGATAACAGACGTCTCGCCTAATGACTCGCCGTGCTTTCCTTCAGAACCAGATCCCCGTAGACATTCTGCAAGCGCCTATGAGTATGTGCGATGTTCTGGTTTCCCGCCAAAAGAAGCTCTGCTTGGTACGCTCGTCCGCTACAGATGCCATTTGAAGGCTGCGCTTAGCGCTTAGCGCCGTCACCTATCGGAACTTCGTCAAAATATAAGGGTCGAACCGGGAATGTTCCACAACATTCCGCATTTTTTCAACCGAAAATAGGTGACAAAAATATGTGTTGCCTTACTTATCGAACACCCTCCTTACAGTACTTTGTCAAACGACTGCGTCATTTTGTTTTGGCTCCTATAGCGACATGCTACTGTGCTGTGGCGCCGTGATTTCTATGTGTGTCACGGCTTCAGACATGTACCAGGAAAAAAACTACAGTATTGATTACGTAACTTAATTTTCTAGATGCGATAATTAAATCTTTATGAGTGCCCCTCGTAATGGATATAATGTATTTTTATGCGGTGCTGAGAGATAAACCAACTAACAAAATAACGTTCGTGACAGTGAATGTTAGAGTTTCCGTATTACAACCTACACAAGTCAGGTTACTATGGAACAGACATTTATTAGACGGCGAGGAGGAGGACGAGGAATACCATCCACCACAAGGGACGTTCTAAGTCGATACACTCATGTTTGTGAAAACAGTTGAAAACCGTACACCAGCTATTCGGGAATAGACCTACATGTGGGGTAGTATAGTGTGGAATGATACGTAACATGATCGTAGGGTCATACTTAATAGCAGCTACGACCATCGGAGAGTCTATGTACGAGATTAATTGTAAAAAGCCGGCCGCGGTGGTCTAGCGGTTCTAGGCGCTCAGTCCGGAACCGCGCGACTGCTACGGTCGCAGGTTCGAATCCTGCCTCGGGCATGGATGTGTGTGATGTCCTTAGGTTAGTTAGGTTTAAGTAGTTCTAAGTTCTAGGGGACTGATGACCACAGCTGTTAAGTCCCATAGTGCTCAGAGCCATTTGAACCATTTTTGAATTGTAAAAGTAAAGAACTTTTTCTTCTCCAGACATTTTTATTCAAGGTAACGAAAATTTATTTAGAACATATTATGATATCTTAACCACTTTTCTATTTAAATTTGGACATTTGTCGTAGGGCTCCACAAGCTATGCCTTTCCTTCTGCATACTCATTAGCCTGCTAGTCGTTGAACCAGTCACTAATGTCCTCTTTTAGTTGTCCGTCATTCTCAAAATATACTTAAATTTTGGAAAAACGTGATAATAATTAAGTCAAATCCCGGCTATAAGGCGGATTGTCAAAAAGATTCCTAAAACTGTCGAAGAGAATCCTTCGTCATTCCAGCGGAAGGTGGACGAATGATTCCTCGAAAAAGCTGAATGACGCTGGAAAATAATCGAAGCCGTTTGTTTCTCCTTTAGGCGTAAGGCCGATGAGTAGGGCGCCTTTCTGAGTCCAAAACAGTATACCCATAATCTTTTTTCTGAGTCACCATCAGCAACGTTGTTTGAAAACTCCTCAATGTCCTTGTACCGAATGAGAAAGGTTAGTGCAGGTGCCATTGTTTTCTTTTCTATTAATCTTTTAAAAATAGAGGAACGCATACGGGACACACTATCCTACAGCCTAAATCAGCTCTAACAATGTGATAAAGGAGTTATTGTGAAATTTTAGTAAAATACAAGCTCAGTCCATCAATGGTGAAACGTCAATGCTGTTCAAACACTTCATCAGTCTTTGGTTTGAGTTTGCCGTTCGTAACTGAAAATCGGCATGAACGTGCCGCATCCACTACTTGATGTGATGTACCAATCTCAAACTGTAGCCTGATTTATTACATTTTCATAAGCTTTGGTTATCTATCTGCCAGTTTAGATCGGGAATACTAATTATATTCAGAAATAGTATTAAACTATGAACTTCACACTTCGCGGTATCATTTGTCTTGTCACACATTTTAGAACAGAACAAATAAACAATATAACGAGCATTCGAGTTTGCTGTTAGCTTCAGACAATGAGGCGTCGCTAAGAGCGGGGGGAGAGCTTGGCAGATCTTCAGGCCGAGGTGTTCTTTGCTTTTATAATGACCTCCGTCCCCACACATACAGAACGAATAGTCCTCTCAATAGCAAGCACATATGCGCTGCTCATGAATTCATGAATCACGCACCCAAATGAGCACCCTTTGAAGTGGGTATAGCTGTTTTTGAAAATTATAACTGCAGCCTCTCATGAGTTACATGCGTGAATTGCATTATGTTTCTATATTAGACTAGGTGGTGGAATACAATGAAATTAGATCATAACAGGCAATGCTTGTAGTTTTAGAATCGTTAATGTTTCGGTTTTTCTCTTAATTCTTGTAACACCTCTGTTTCTTGCAGCTACGATTACTTTCCTGTCATCCAAAGCAGCAAAGCAGCTTACGTATTGTAACAGGCATCTGATGTCATAAAAATGTATTAATCGATGTTTTGAACTGCTATTTTAGCCGACATGGAACCAGCGGAGCAAGCCATGCGTGATGGGCAACTAGGTTATAGCATGAATACCATTTATTAGAAAAACAGTAAGTCAAATAAAAAAAAAGAGGAAGAAGTTTATCGTCATTCGACTCATAACGACATAATTTTGGAGAGATGGTAACCTTCAGCTTTTAAGAAACGTTGAAAACACATAATGGAATATGTTTCTATTACTTCAAGGGTTACAGTTGTAAACAGACCATCTTCTGATGTCTGCATGCAATAGAAAACCAAAATAAGGTACAATACATCACCACAAAGAAGAAAGCATATATACATATTATTGAAAAATTGCAACTTGAAATTTCAGTCAGACGTGATACAACTCGCAGACATAAATTTGCAAAACACTGCTAACACACGACCTATGGTACCTTAACGTTACTGACAAAACGACAAAAGACAAAAGCATAAATGGAGAACATGAAGACATAAATTATTTTTCTTTTGACCATAATATAAAGTAGGATATTATTTTACGTCATATTTCATACATATAAAAAAGAATAAGAGGAACGTGAGGACATTATTGTCTCAGTATTGTCTGTGTTTTGAAAATTTCTGACTGCACTTTGTTGCAATCTATGGCTTCTTTCCACCTGTCTAACATCTTTGACGATGTGTTCTTTACTGAAAATATCATGTAAATTCAGGATTGTCAAATTCTTCGTCACTGAATTCCAATGGTGTCAAAATATTAATCATTGCAATAATTTGTTATAGTAAAGAACGTCATTGAAATTTTCTAAAGATTTTACGTTATACAATGTTGTACTATAGTATGGAAAGCGACTATAAGAAAATTATGTTAACATTTTGCCAATACTGGATGCTGAATGATTTCTTGAGACAATGATGTCCTCATGTTTCCAATTATTCTTTTTTGTATACATGTGTGATGATGTAATAAAAATTTCTACTTTATTTTACCCATTGCTGTAATGAATTATGTCCAGAGGTAAAATGCAGTTTAATTTTTGTGTCCATGTAGTCCACATACGCTTTTCTATGTTATCATTGAATATCAAGGTACCATAGATCGAGTGCTACCTGTGTTTGAAAATTTACAAATGCTCTTTGGTGTGATGAATGATTTCTTCCTCCCTGTCTAACATCTTTGACGATGTGTTATTTACTGAAGATCGCATATTAATTAAGTTTTGTCAGATGCTTCGTCACTGGATTACGAGACGCTATATGCACTTCTGCGTTAGCTTTAAATAGTGAAGTTGGCTTGTGCCGTCATGATTTTTGACGGTTATGAGTTGCGACACAGCTGATTATGATTTCGTGGTGTAAGTTTTAAGTACGTTGTGTACCTTGACTACAAAACATGGTTCAAATGGCTCTGAGCACTACGGGACTTAACATCTGAGGTCATCAGTCCCCTAGAAGTTAAAACTACTTAAACCTAACAAACCTAAGGACATCACACACATCCATGCCCGAGGCAGGAGTCGAACCTGCGACCGTAGCGGTCGCGCGGTTCAAGACTGAAGCGCCTAGAACCGCTCGGCCACGCCGGCCGGCCCTTGACTACAGTATTTAGTGTTGTCTTTGTGATGACGCATTGTACCTTATTACGGTTTTCTGCCGGGAATATAGCCGCAAATTAAGGATAATGTGATAGGTGTGGAAGTAGAACGGTGAGACGCCAGAATATCGAGGAGTGACACTTGATAGATTTATTACCCTTATAAAGCACTGCGTGAACTGCAGATCAAAAGTTTCCACCAAGAACAATCTTCTCCGCAAACTGGCCGGAGCACAGCGGGATAGTCAACATGAAACACTATGAGCCTATGCAATGGCACTGTGCTATTCTACGGCAGAGTATGCATGTCCGGTTAGGTATAATTCAGCACGTGACAAACAGGTGGACATATCTCTGAATGACACCTGCAGAATCATAACAGGTTGCTTGAAATCCCCTCCAATCGAAAGGCTTTACCGTTTTGCAGAATAGCACCACCACGTGTTTGAAATGAAATAGCTTCAAATGAAGAAAGAAAGAATGTGGAGCAGCTGAGAATGCATGAGCTGTACGGACGCTGTAATCTCCACCTTCCTTCCTAATTCCATCTATTGTCCACGTTAGTCTTTTATGAACATTTGAGAGGAGCGAAGATTACAATAAACTTTCTAGTTTACTTAGCTTTTCTTGTAGAGTTGGCTGCAGTTCTTCTTGTCTGGGGTTCTGATTATTTAAGCTGAAAATGCCACATTTTAGGTCCTCACGGTTGGATTGATCTAAATAAATTTGAAGATTGTTGTTGCAGAATTTTTGTTTTTGCGTAAATATATTTTCTCACATTTTAGTAAAAATACAGTCTTTTGATTTTTCACGTTAACAAAGCCGAAATTACGTTTTTCGCACAAAATACAAAAATTCGTCCGATCACATCAGAGGCACACTTACGACTCTCCCACTCTGCGGAAATAACCATATTACAAAGGGTTTACAATTTTCCTTAACAAATGAATTTCTACTAGTTTCTGTTACAGTATTATCTTCGATTATTATTCCATAAATGAATCCAGAAATAAACATAGTAACCAGTACAGCATAGCGCAATTACTAATATTAATTTTAAGTGTGTGAAATTTTAAATGTTTCTCAAAAAATAATTATAACTGTACTTTCAGAACTAGTACTTGTCGATTATAGCAGCGAGACTAAAACATTTTATAAAGTAATCCATTTTCATAAATTTTAGCTAGAACTATATCATCCTGTGTATAAAATTATATAATTATAACAATTGTAAAACAAGAAAAAATATGAACAGCCTGAATAAGTTCACACATTCTCGGGTTGTCAGGCACGCTGCCCCAGAAAATGAGATGCTCTGACAGCTGAAGTTGTGGGTACGCGCCTCGTCGGTTCCAACCTGACTGCCAGCAGTGCAGACCAGTTACTTATTAGGAGAGCTGATTGATCATTGGGTATGAAGAGTTTTCTCATACCATGTGCTCCTTATGTCACGTGGAGATTAAAGATCGTTGATCGTTGTGAGGACACGACTCTGTGTTCACGTTTTTCTTTGTTTTTTCTTTTTGGTTTAACTAACACCAACATCGTCAATAAAATAAATCGAATACATCACTGAATAGTCTTTTCACGCCTGACTACCCGAGTCACATGCAGCAGTAATCGATTTCAGGGACTAGAACCTGACAAAGAGCCGAAACCTCGCCAGTCACAGTGCTGGAACAAGCTCTGCGGTTTCTCCGATGCCTTTAGATCCATCAGCGACCCCCACATGTACTGCAATCTCAAAAATAAATGAAGTAAGTACCCGGGACACAGTGACAACATTGGTACGTAGAAAGTTCCATTGATGATAACTTAAATCATTTTCTGGATCACCCAGAATGCCCTGTTTCCGGCATGTTCAGTTATACAGAGCAGGGTTTGTGGTTTTCAGAGAACAGCAGTGTTCACTTAACACCAGAAGCGAAAACAGTATTCGCAGAACACAATAGCAACTGCAATGTTTTCCGGAACAGCGAGGAGCGAGAGAGCAAGAAAGCTCTTGTTTTCTGTTATTAACTCTGCGGTCCGTAACTTGGGCGTGAAAAGAAGTAAACGCTACCAAACCAACATTACCACAATACCGCCACAGTAGTTTCCTGGCAGCGCTGTTCTAGTTGCGTGTGAAGCAAGTGTATGTAACTTGTGCGGTATACACAGGTTCAATTCGAGCAGCGGTAATTTTCTCAGCAGTCTCTTTTTATTTCTTTCTTGAATTTATTTTCAGTAAGTTTTTAGCGAGAGGCACTCGATTTCTCGGAAAAGGCACTGTTAAAATTTTTCAGAATGTTAAAAATACCAAGCGGAACAAATAAAATTAATTAACTTCTCGTTTAATTGACTTATATGGAATTTCCAGCACAATATTAACAAAGCTTTTAGATTGACAGTTTCGAAGAACAACGTATTAGTTCCATCGTAATGCACTTCGTGTCATCGTATTGAATTCAACAGTCTTAACAGAAACCTTAATTAGTATGATAGCTAAGAAGAGAAATAGCGAAGAATGGGCCAGCAACTTTGGAACACTATGTGCCACATTGAAAGCTGAACCAAGGCCGCATAGGGTTAAGTTTAGGCAGGGTGATTCCGTGATGATGTCATAAGATTTCATGGATTATGGAGATGCGCAAATATATGAGCTTGAGGTAAGGAACCCTGATGCGGAAACGGTCGAGTCGAAAGTTATAAGTGAATATTTTTCTGGTACCTCTGACGATTGAATACATGGGCCGGTACTGTTTTCGCTTAGACTGTAGGGTGGGAAACTTATGAACAGCCCTTAAGGTATGCTTTTTAGAGCCCATGTTTACTAAACATATTTTCGGTTTGGCCCATAATGACACATCTGAAAGTTTCTCACCCTACAATTTTAGCAACAACATTACTGGTCCATGTATTCCACTATCAGAAGGATTTTCGCTTATAGCTTTCGACTCAGTCGTTTCTGGACCTGGGAACTTGACTTCAAATTGGTACATTTACTACATTTATTCTTCTCCATCATACCTGAAAGTTTGTAATATCGTCACAAAACACAATAATGCATCCCATTTACATATAATGACTGTAAGAAAATTTATTTACAATTGTCAAGGACCTGAAACATATGCAATTCCACTACAAAGACAGAAGAATGATACTGAATGTATAGAAAAAGCAATGAGTAATTTCACATAACTCTACAGGTCTTATCAGAAGACTGTTGTTCACTTTCTACGATCATTGTGAACACATAAATCTTTGGAGACGGAATGTAAGATAGCACTGGAACTGAATTGGTGAATAACCTTTCTCTCTCCCCCCCCCCCCAAAAAAAAAAAAAAAAAAAAAAAAAAAAAAAAAAAAAAAAAAAAAAAAAACACCATTTATTACAAATGTTTGACGCGCGCGATTAGCCGAGCGGTGTGAGGTGCTGCAGTCATGGATTGTGCGGCTGGTCCCAGGTTCGAGTCCTCCCTCTGGCATGGATGTGTGTGTTTGTCCTTAGGATAATTTAGTTTAAGTAGTGTGTAAGCTTAGGGACTGAAGACCTTAGCAGTAGTTAAGTCCCACACGATTTCACACATATTTGAACATTTTTGACAAAAAAATGTTTCACGAAAGCGGAGAAGGTCAAGTAGCCAACCAGCTTCAGATACAGTCAACGTAACACAAGTTTTGTTCCCCAATATCATCCTCAAATGCACAACATCGTTTACGGCGTTATCAGCAGGGCGCTATCTTTAACAGGATCTATAAGAAACTGGCTTTGATAACGTAGACGGCACCTGATGCGATAACCTTATCGTATCTTTTACTATCGGTTAGAAGCCCGCCAAGCACAGGCATGTGAGCTGGCAATGTGAAGACATTGTTAATTCTGTTATTTTATTCTCTTCTCTTGTTACGTCACTGTAACATAGGAACATTATATGTACCTTCCCCAGATAGCAGACTAGTATTGCTGTAAAAAGTATAACTGCATATCACTTTTGTTATGCTGTGTTACTATTTATTAATAACTTGTTTATTTTTGAGTGTGGAATATTTCAGTTTCATGTACGTTTCTATGCACACATCAAAAAAGTTTCGCATCACTCCGGTTCCCAGACCTCCTGAAGATAGACGTTGACTGTGGATACTGTGGATATTGTATCACACACACAGTTCCTTTGACTGTTCAGAGATGTCAGTAAGCCCACCGAAAATAAACAACCATGCATTACCAGCGCCTATTAGTCAGAGGGGATCCGACAACCGATCTGTTACAGTCATTCCACCAGCAAGGAGGTATACGGCTCGTCTTGTCTGTAGTTCAACCACGTCTAGACGGTCAATACCGCGGTTCGATCACGTCCGCATTGTTAGTTTGTGCCAGGAAGGGCTTTCAACAAGGAAGTGTCCAGGCGTCTCGGAGTGAACCAAAGCGATGTCGTTCGGACATGGAGGAGATACAGAGAGACAGGAACTGCCGATGACATGCCTCGCTCAGGCCGCCGAAGGGCTACTACTGCGGTGGACTACCGCTAACTACGGATTATGGCTCGGAGGAACGCTGTCAGCTACGCCACCATGTTGAATAATGCTTTTCGTGCAGCCACAGGACGTCGTGTTACGACTCAAACTGTGCGCAATAGGCTGCATGATGCGCAACTTCACTCCAGACGCCCATGGTGACGTCCATCTTTTCAACCACGACACCATGCAGCGCGGTACAGATGCGCCCAACAACATGCCGAATGGACCGCTCAGGATTGGCATCACGTTCTCTTCACTGATAAGTGTCGTATTTACCTTCAATCAGACAATGGCCAGAGACATGTTTGGAGGCAACCCAGTCAGGCTGAACGCCTTAGACACACTGTCCAGGGAGTGCAGTAAGGTGGAGGTTCCCTGCTGTTTTGGGGTGGCATTATGTAGGGCCAACGTACGCCGCTGGTGGTCATGGAAGGAGCCGTAAGGGCTGTTCGATACGTGAATGCCATTCTCCGATCGATAGTGCAACCATATCGGCAGCATATTGGTGAGGCTTTCGTCTTCATGGACGACAATTCGCGCCTCCATCGTGCACATCTTGTGAATGATTTCCAGGATAACCATATCTCTCGACTAGAGTGCCCAGCATGTTCTCCAGACATGAACCCAATGGAACATGCCTGGGATGGATTTAAAAGAATTGTCTATTGAGGAGGTGACCCACCAACCACTCTGAGGGGTCTACGCCAGATCGCCGTTGAGGGGTGGGACAATCTGGGCCAACGGCACCTTGATGAACTTGTGGATAGTATGCCACGACGAATACAACCATGCATGAATGCAAGAGGACGTGCTACTGGCTATTAGAGGTACCTGTGTTTACAGCAGTCATGACCACTATCTCAGAAGATGTCTCTGCATGGTGGTATAACACGCAGTGCGTGGTTTTCATGATCAATGAAAAGAGTGGAAATGATGTTTATGTTGATTTCTACTCCAATTTTCTGTACAGGTTCCGGAATTCTCGGAACCTAGGTGATGCAAACCTTTTTTGAGGTGTGTAATAACTGTACTGAATGAAACAGCAATAAGGGATGGAGAAAGTGAGTGGTATCGATAGTTGTAGAGTCGAACAGATTCCTTGTGTGTGAGAGATCGCGTGAACACGGAGATGACTGCGGGTCAGTGTATTGTCTGCATATAATGTACGCCGAAGATTGATACATTGCGGATACCGTATGGACTAAATATTTACGTCACATTTTGTTAAGAAAAAATTCATACCGAATTAATCAACCTTTCTAAAATGGTACAAGCTATATTGACAATGTTTAATGGTGGTTGTTTCCTTGCTGAGAACTTGAATTCACTGGTGTGACGTGAGGCGCTAGCACTGATGTGTTTTATATATTTTCGTCTGCAATCTAATGAAACTACTCGGGAATTACGGTAATATGATTGATCGTATAATATTAAACAGTTTTCAGTACGTGTGTGTTAATCACTAGAATGCAAGCTCTCAGGTGTGAAACGTGTGGTGAAAATGGACGGACTGCATTTTCAGCATTTTTGTAGTCTGTGATTGCACACTTTGGAAAGCGCAAACCTAAAAGTAATATTGTAATTGTATCATGTGGCAGAAATGTTATCGCAGTGCGTATACACTGAGGTAATAACAGTCATGGGTTACCTTCTAATATCGTGTCAGACTTCCTTTTACCAGGCTTAGTGGCGTATCTAGATGTGGCATGGACTCCACAAGTCGTTAGAAATTGTCAGCACAAATATTGCACCACGCTGTCTCATTAGCCACCCGTAACTGCGAAAGTGTTGCCGACGCAGGGTTTTTCGCACGAGCTAACCTCTAGATTATGTCTCACAAATCCAGAATGAGATTTTCACTCTGCATCGGAGTGTGCGCTGATATGAAACTTCCTGGCAGATTAAAACTGTGTGCCCGACCGAGACTCGAACTCGGGACCATTTGGTAGCACTTGCCCGCGGAAGGGAAAGGTCCCGAGTTCGAGTCTCGGTCGGGCACACAGCTTTAATCTGCCAGGAAGTTTCTTATCAGCGCACACTCCGCTGCAGAGTGAAAATCTCATTCTGGAAACATCCCCCAGGCTGTGGTTAAGCCATGTCTCCGCTATATCCTTCCTTTCAGGAGTGCTAGTTCTGCAAGGTTCGCAGGAGAGCTTCTGTAAAGTTTGGAAGGTAGGAGACGAGATACTGGCAGAAGTAAAGCTGTGAGAACAGGGCGTGAGTCGTGCTTCGGTAGCTCAGTTGGTAGAGCACTTGCCCGCGAAAGGCAAAGGTCCCGAGTTCGAGTCTCGGTCGGGCACACAGTTTTAATCTGCCAGGAAGTTTCATGTCTCACAAATGTTCGATGGGATGCATGTCCGGCGATCTGGGAGGTTAAATCATTCGCTCGAATTGTCCAGAATGTTCTTCAAACCATCGTGAACAGTTGTGGTCCGGTGACATGGCACATTGTCGTCAATAAAAATTCTATCTTTTTTCAGGAACACGACGTCTATGAATGGCTGCAAATGAGCTAAAAGTAGTCGAACATAATCTTTTCCAATGAAAGATCGGTTCACTTGAAGCAGAGGATCCAATCTGTCCCATATAAACAGAGCCCACGGCATTGTGGAGGCATCATCAGCTTCCACAGTACCTTGTGGACGACTTGGGACCATGGCTTTTCGGGGTCTGTGCCACACTCGAAACATACCACCAAATCTCACCAGATGAAATCACGACTCGTCTGCCAGGCCACTGTTTTGCAGTCATCTGGTATCCTACCGATATGGTCGCCAGCGCTGGCGAGGCGCTGCAGGCGATGTCGTGCTGTTAGCAAAGACACTCGCGTAGGTCGTTTGCTGCCATAGCCAATTAACCTTATATTTCGCCGCACTGTGTAAGAGGTATGATCTATATGCGCTGCCTGCAATAGGCAAGGCATAGGAGAGTCTCTGACCAGAGAGCAGTATGTAGTTAGTTGTTGCTTGTCGCTAGTCGGCAGTAGTCGACAGTAGTCTACGTGAGTTGGCAGTAGTCGGCGGTAGTCGGCGCGAGTCGGCAGTCTGCTCTGGTCGGGACTCTGGAGGATGAGTATTATTGTAGAAGGTAAAGAAGCAGCCTTGCGCATATCTAGTAATGTATGTTAACTGTCATCCAATTTCTTTTAAAAAATGCCCCCATAATAATTTTTGTAATATAAAGTAAATTTTTAAAAAAACCACTCATTTCAATTTAAAGAATATATCCAATGCATGATTATTCGTTTCACGAGTCACAAAGCATAGGCCAGCATTGCACTGAGCTGTGCCGAAAATTTTTTATGTAAGAGCGGATATATTCGCAGTTTTTATTGAGGTAAGAATTTTTGCTTTTTTTATTCAGAATACAGGGCCGAGGCGCAGCGCTGCTGTCGTCATAAAATTTACCAGGTTACTGAATTTTTTTATTATTTTGGTGTTTAGGAATTTTTCTGTTTCGAACTTAAGATTAAATGAGAAAAGAATTTTGTGGGAACATTAAATGTGAATGCATTTCTGCACAGAGATTATAAATGGGAGCCAATTTTGTTCAGAGGTTACAATAGACAAAAATTCATTTAATTCAATATTTCCGTGGGGAGGTTACAACTGTCCTAACGGATATGTACGCCGTTCGTCCCATATTGGTTCCAGCGGCTATTTCAAACAGTATTGCTTGTCTGTTAACACTGACAGCTCTTCGCAAACGCCCACTGCTCTCGGGTGTTAAGTAGACCGTCGGGGGCTGCGTTGCCCGTGGTGAGAGGTAACGCCTGAAATGTAGTGTTCTCGGCACATTTTGACAGTGTTGATCTCGGAAAATTGAATTCAATAACGATTTCCGAGATGGAATGTCCTATGCGTCTAGCTCCAACTACCATTCTGCGTTCAGAGTCTGCTGATTCCCATCTTGCGGTCATACTCACATCGGAAGTGGATCCCCTGAGTACAAATGAAAGCTCCTACGCACTGCCCTTTTATGCCATACTACTGCTCAAAGTGCCGGCCGGTGCGGCCGAGCGGTTCTAGGCGCTTCAGCCTAGAACCGTGCGACCGCTACGGTCGCAGGTTCGAATCCTGCCTCGGACATGGATGTGTGTGAAGTACTTAGGTTAGTTAGGTTTAAGTAGTTCTAGGGAACTGATGACCTCAGATGTTAATTCTCGTAGTGCTCAGATTCATCTACTGCTCAAAGTTCTCTTTAAATAATAAAAATACAGTGAATGTTATCTAAATACATAAAAATATGGTGAAAGTTATCTAAATAAATAAAAATAAATACATGAAATACTCTGTTTCTGATCGTAAGCCTGAACTGTCGTAATGAAACTTGTGTTGTTGTAATGCCAAAGACAAGCTGCACTGTAAAAGTAACTAATTGTCGTAATTCAAAGGGACGTATTTCATACTGTAAAAGGTAACAATCTGACTGCAAAAATTTTGAACAGTATAAACCGCCTGAATAGTTAACTTGTACTTAAAACCTTGACTAATTGATTTTGCAAAATTGTGTCACATGAACTGTCTCTGAATAAAATAAGTTTGCCCTGCTACAATAAATACAAAAAAAAATCATAATATTTTCTTCTTACCTCTATTCTGCGCAAATCTGGATAACGCGTTGCAGTACTGCTCTGCCTTGGGTGTCATTTTGCTAAAGCTACAAATTACTATATCAACAAAGGGACACTCAAGAGCTTCAATAAGTTCTCTGTTAATTACAAAACGAAATGTTTATCAAACATAGTTAGTTGGATGATCCATTAAAAAGAAAATGAAATATGCGCATAAATGACAACAGTATGTTTTTTTGTGTATTGAGAAAAAATGCTCAGGGCAGATTTTAAATTTAATGAACTTCTCAACATCCAAAAAATACACTTTCCTATCTCTCATTCCCAACAACTTTCAATACATAGTTCGATGCTGCAGCAATACTAAATAAAAGTAACATCATTATTGCATTCACCTGACATTTCATTAGATTCCAGAATGAGATGTTCACTGTGCAGCGGAGTGTGCGCTGATATGAAACTTCCTGGCAGATTAAAACTGTGTGCCCGACCAAGACTTGAACGAGGGCGTGAGTCGTGCTTCGGTAGCTCAGATGGTAGAGCTCTTGTCCGCGAAAGGCAAAGGTCCCGAGTTCGAGTCTCGGTCGGGCACACAGTTTTATTCGGCCAGGAAATTTCATATCAGCGCACAGTCCGCTGCAGAGTGAAAATCTCATTCTGGAAACATCCCCCAGGCTGTGGCTAAGCCATGTCTCCGTTATATCCTTTCAGGAGTGCTAGTTCTCCAAGGTTCGCAGGAGAGCTTCTGTAAAGTTTGGAAGGTAGGAGACGAGATACTGGCAGAAGTAAAGCTGTGAGCATTGGGCGTGAGTCGTGCTTCGGTAGCTCAGATGGTAGAGCACTTGCCCGCGAAAGGCAAAGGTCACGAGTTCGAGTCTCGGTCGGGCACACAGTTTTAATCTGCCTGGAAGTTTCATTTCATTAGATTACTTCCTTCACAAATCAGCTTCATAATCATTTCGATTGAACAAAATGATAAATTGAGACATTAAATTTGAATTGTAATATTGCCATAGCTTCCTCACTAACAGTGGTTAACATTATCAGCGCAACTCTAACACAGCTGACCTTAGACAGATCTCTCTACCAAAGCTAAACATTGTTTGCTCCACTGCGCCCTCGCGCTGTTCAAAGATACTTAACTACTGTGATACAGGTTACAACATCGCTGTTCGCTCACAATCGATTCAGACACCAAACATTCATGTACCAAAATTATACATGTTCCGTCGAGCCTCGACGCTCGTATAACTGCTCCAAGTTACACGAGCGTCGAGGGTCGATGGAACTCACCTAGCAGTGTCCATCCACCGCTCTGGAGTCTGAAGATGTCTCTTTCATAGAGTCGAAACCGATCACTCACTCCAATAAAAAATATTTTTACAAGATTGCGATCAAGACTGTTTTAAATTTTAATTTTAACTACTTTTAAGATCGCTGACTATGTTTTCAAAAATCTTATTTGTATTTGTATTAGTTGAAACATGATGGTTTGCGACTTGTCATTCTGCGAGATCTGAAAATATGCTTCAGCACAGTCAGTCCTAGAAAAAATAATTCCTATCGTCAAGCTTTGTAAGCATGTCGTCAGGACGTGGAATAGGGTAGATTTCAGACTGTGCCTGGGCAATGGTTCCGGATCGAATGTCACCGCACGGCCTGAGGGAGTCAGTGGGTTTCTTGACCACTACCAAGGGCGTGGCCCAAGCATTTCTTTTAAGTGGTCCAAACAGCGCTGCCTAGTGGAGACGATTGAGTTCCTTCTTAACAGCCATCCATAAGGAGACAAGGGTCGGGTGTCCGTAGCAGAAACAGAGCGCTGCCGCGACTCTGCGCACGAAGATGTCAGCCTATAAATCAGAAGAGCACCCCAGGCCAAGCTCAAAAATTTGGGCGAAAGGAGTGAAACGTCCCCTTAGAACAATTATACAAGACTGTGCTTAAACTGACATACAATATTTTTAGCGCAACGCAATCTGACTTTCAAAAATCCCTACAAAAGAATGGCCCTGACTAACATTAACCTATACATTTCACAAATCACTTACCTCACCAAAAATCTTCGTTACTCGAACTACTGCAATACAGCGAGCGCCACTACTGCCAGCTAAATAAAAGATTCAAACTACGGAAGGCACTAACTACTGATAGGGATAGTTAGCAAATGAAAGATTTTAATAGAGAACAAACAATGTATTTACCTTAATAGTCATAATATATATAGCAGTTCATGACATCCATTCTGTACTCAAAAATCCGCCATCTCATTTCCCACATCCACCACTGCTGGCGGCTCACCATCAACTGGGTAACGCTACGCGCTATTCACATCCAGCTGCCGCTGCCCAACACTACAATGGCAGACAACAATGCAAACTAGCCACAGACTACACACAGCACAGCCAGTGATTTTCATACAGAGCGCTACGTAACGTTGCCAATAAGAAAACATAAACAGCCTACTTACAGGAGCACACAGGGCGTCCAGCTCCTAGAAGGGAATCTCATCGTTCATGGAGAATTCAAACCACGTGAAGTCTAAAACGTGTCCTTCTATTCCATTTTTGAACTGTTAAAGACTACAAAAAGTTTCGCTATAATCATGTGAAATCGTTAGAAGAATATGAACCGTTACTTTATGCCACTTGTACAAAAAATATTTTACATCAAGATTTAAGTACGGCATCCAGGGAACAGATTAAATGAAACCTTCAGTTGCCGTTTTGCAAGCAGGGAGTGCTATTATCAGTGATCTCACAGGGTATGTAGAAAGATGACGGAAAGCACGTGGGGGAAACCGAAAATCGACTTTTGTTGCATTAACTCAGGAGTGGTCAAGACTTCGGCTGGTGAGACATGCCCAGACACGAGTGTCTCAGTGCCCAGCCCTGTATTACATTTCCCCCACCGCAATGCCATGCTGTATGAGTGGGAGGTGAGGGGAGAGGGGGAAACTTTTATTGAACAGCATTTAAACGGCAGTGCAGTGGGATGATGCTGATACATGGTGAAACAACGCTCTGGTGGGCGGTTTGCAGCCTTAAATCACCTCGGGCTATGACCATGCGGTTAATTTGACTTGCGGTCTACGCACAGTGGCGCTGACAGCAGTCCGCATATGCAGAGGTGAGTTGGTGCAGGCCAGAGTAGGCGCAGTGAGTAGGTGTACATACGTTTTCAGACGTGCTGATGGTGACTGTGTGTTGAAAATGGCACAAAGAACACATCTTGATGACGTTATGAGGGTTAGAATACTAGGGCGACTGCAGGCTGGTCAAACACAGCAGGTCGCAGCACGGGCACTCCGTGTGCCACAGAGAGCGATCTCAAGATTATGGCAACGATTCCAGCAGACAGGAAACGTGTCCAGGCGCTACAGTACGGGACGTCCACAGTGTACAACACCACAAGAAGACCGATATCTCACATTCGGTGTCCGCAGACGGCCACGGAGTACTGCACGTAGCCTTGCTCGGGACCTTACCGCAGCCAATGGAACAGGTGTCTCCAGACACAGTCTAAAGACGACTGAACAGACATGGTTTATTCGCTCAGAGACCTGCAAGGTGCATTCCACTGACCGCTGGTCAAAGTAGAGCCCGTAGAGCCTGGTGCCAAGAACACAGCACATGGTCATTGGAACAGTGGTCCCAGGTTATGTTCACGGACGAGTCCACGTATAGTCTGAACAGTGATTCTCGCCGGGTTTTCATTTGTGGTGAACCAGGAACCAGATACCTACCCCTTAATGTCCTTGAAAGGGGCCTGTATAGAGATGGTGGTTTGATGGTGTGGGGTGGAATTATGATTGGTGCATCTCTTTGACAGAGGAACTGTAACAGGTCATGTGTATTGGAACGTCATTTTGCACCAATATGTCAGCCTTTTCAGGGGTGCAGTGGGTCCCACCTTCCTCCTGATGGATGATAAGCACGATCCCACCGAGGTGTCATCGTGGAGGAGTAACTTGAAACAGAAGATATCAGGCGAATGAAGTGGCCTGCCTGTTCTCCAGACCTAAACCCCATCGAGCACGTCTGGCATGCACTCGGTCCACGTATCGCCGCGCGTCTTCAAACCCCTTCCTTCAGCAGCTCCGACAGGCACAGGTGGAAGAATGGGAGGTTATACCCCAGCAGCTGCTCGACCACCTGATTCAGAGTATGCCAACCCGTGTGCGGCCTGTGTACGTGTGCATGATGATCATATCCCATATTGATGTCATGGTACAAGCGCAGGAAATAGTGGTGTTTTGTACCACATGGCCGGCCGCGGTGGTCTAGCGGTTCTGGCGCTGCAGTCCGGAACTGCGGGACTGCTACGGTCGCAGGTTCGAATCCTGCCTCGGGCATGGGTGTGTGTGATGTCCTTAGGTTGGTTAGGTTTACGTAGTTCTAAGTTCTAGGGGACTTATGACCTAAGATGTTGAGTCCCATAGTGCTCAGAGCCATTTGAACCATTTTTTTGTCCACATGTGTTTTGGGAACGTTTTCTCAACTTATCACCAATACCGTGTGTGCGTTCCCTCTCTGCCTATGCTACTAGCGCCAGTTTTGTGTAGTGCCACGTTGTGTGGCACCACATTCTGCAAATTATCCTTAATTTATGAGCATGACTGTAGATCACAAACAAAACAAACTTTCGGTGTTATTTAATTATTTTTGGGTTGCTGAAGACAAATTTTTTATGTTGTGTGAACTGTCGTCAATGAACATATGGAGACAACTTCACAGAATATCTCATTCAAGTTGCCGTGTAATCGTGACTTAATTAGTTTCATAACGGTTGAGCCGTGGTGCTTCTTTTCTGGCACACCAACTCTTTGCCACGACTATCGATTACCCGCCTGTACTACGATCTTTGCCCCTGTTGTGATCTGTCGGCGGGTAGTTGCAGTAGGGAGTTGGTCGTCGGACTCGCTACGAGGCGCCAGGACTTGCTTGAGAGGATGACGGAGCAAACACGCGGGCTCGGCCAGCGGTGGCGCGGCCGGTCTTCCTAGAAGGACGGTCGCGGGTTTGTGGTGGACCTGTCTGACGTCAACTTCGGGCGCTGCTCGTCGCATTGCGTTGGGGCCTGTTTTCTCGGAGAGACCCATCCCTCGAGACTATCTCGAACAACGCTCTCCATCGCACGTGTAAGTGGTTTTGATGCCTTCGTTTCGTCAAACGATTTGCGTTGCAGCCAGTGTATTTGTTGGTCGGTTGGTTCTAACGTGTGTGTTGTCGAAGTAAGAGCAACCGGGAGAGTCTGTGTGAATGTATCCAGACCAGAAGTTACTATTTGCTTTAAAATCCGCTGGTTGTATGACTATTAAAAGGCAGCTTAGCATGAAGGCGTGCGTGTCATTTTGGGGTTATTGCCATCAAACGATGTCCCTGGTATATTGCTGTAAAAGAAAAAAATTTGCAAGCAGTTATTCTGTTATTAGTAAAACTTGTATTTGGTAAAGCTAGTCATTTATATGTACTTCCTTGTATACGTACACTTATTGAATGCACTCACTCAACAGTAATTCGCTTGTGTATTTTATTATCAATTTCTTAACGTATACTGATTGATGTTTGGTTGGTGTTTGCCGTGTCTGCTGCGGTCTGTTTGTGTTCCAGTTTCTGCGAGTTGGGGTGAGTGGGTGCGGCGCCACGTCCCGCTTCGGTGCACAGAAGCTGTCACGTGACGTCTACTTGGGAGGGACTCCCGGTTGGGCCCCGGCGCTTAGGTGTTGTTTGGACGGCTGGTCTGCTGCTTCCGGCATTTTAAGTTAAGTCACCTTTTCCCAGGGCAGCCTGGTGTCACTGCCCGTAACCTATTTTATGTACTTTTTTTTAAACAAAAAAGGTTTTAGATTGGAGTATGAATCGTAATTATAGTCACATGTTGTGCTGGTTGGGTTTTTGGGGGTTCTGAACGAATTGATGCTTGTCGTAAATCAGCTTCATATTGTAAATTTTTTAAAAAGAATTCTTGTGTCATTTCTTTAAATCAGCTTCAGAGTAATTTATTAGAAATCTCTGTAGATCGTCTCTTTTAGTCTGTTGGTAATTATCTGCAGTCTTGCTTGAGAAGCAAGATATCTGTAATATGTTATAAATGATGCCCACGTTGATAGTCTCTTACCTGTTTTGAATAAACAATGACTTTGGTAGTTGTTGTTTAACGAGTGACGTTAGAGGGGCCTCGACCTCCCATCCTAAGAGTATCCCTCATCCCCACTTCCTAAGTTACAATTGGTAGCAGAGCGTGGTTACGATCCACGGACCTCTGGGTTATGGGCCCAGCACACTTCCACACCAATTCCCAGCATCGGAAGCATCGGTTTAGACCACAAAACGATTCTGGAAATCGGGAACTGCCAGTATCGGAGGGTTCGCAATTGCGGTCTTAATCGCCTCGAAAGCACTTTGTTGGCTGTCTCCCCAGGTAAACTCTTGGCCTTTCTTCCGCAAGTCATCGAGAGGGGCAGCCAACTGTGCGAAATTAGCTAGAGTCAGTTATCTACAATCTCATTGATAGCCATATCGGTTCCCTACCACTACTTTTTGCCGAGTTAGCCTCTTTTTGCTTTAACTTTCCACTATGGGAGATTGATGCAGTATCGACCGGATAACAGTATCGGCCACTATTGTGATTTCCCTTCCCACCTCCAAACGCCAGACGTCTATAGTAAGCAGAAGCAAGTTTGTGTATCGATGTGCATTGGAGTCGGATATCTTCTTCCTCTCTTCAGAGTTAGGTTTGCTCAGAGTGCTTGATAGTGTTGCCGTAGCGCTTAGCGCACGGAAGATATTTTGTTGCCCACGGTACCTGTTTTTAGGATGAGTGATGAACTTCGTTGCTGTATTTGGTTATTTGCGTTATGTAAGGAATGACATCTAACGATGGTTTCACTATAATTTCAATAAATGAACTTACAAAGTGACAACATTCTACTGCACGTTTGATGTGGAGTACAGGCCGCCCAGTTGTCTTCCAGTATTGGTCAGAAGTAATTTAAAAATTGAAATTATATTTTCTTTCTCTCACTTCTTTTACATTGAAACGGGAATAGGAAATGAGAAAAAAGTGAGCGGAAAATGGAATGAAGAGTGCATGAAATCGTTATAAGGAAGATTATATCTAACGAAATGACCGCGAGGGAGGCATCTGAAGCGTTTCCTACAATTACAAAAGAAAAGTACGTCACCAAAGAGACGAGAATAAAATAAGAAAAAATACAAAAAAAATGGCTCTGAGCACTATGGGACTTAACTTCTGAGGTCATCAGTCCCCTAGAACCGAGAACCACTTAAACCTAACTAACCTAAGGACATCTCACACACCAATGCCCGAGGCAGGATTCGAACCTGCGACCGTAGCGGTCGCGCGGTTCCAGACTGTAGCGCCTAGAACCGCTCGGCCACTTCGGCCGGCGAAAAAATAAAGTCTGAAAGAGAGTTAAAGGAAGACGTCTTAAGTCGAGTATTACAAAACAGAATGAACATGCAGTCATGGAAAGCTAATTACAAAGCAGCGAAGAAAACCAATATTTACTTGAAATAATGGGTCAACGGAAGAGACTAACAAGTGCGTAAGTCTTATGAGTCATTTGAAGAAGACTAGGTCCTGTGTAACAAATGTTGAGTCTGGCCACATGTTGGATGTGTAAATCAGGAGAACATTTTGTATTTTATTTGTGATCTCTGTAAAACAGTGAGCTAAACATTGGTGAAGTGAGCTGAAATAGTAACAATAAGTACCCATGACTATGTTGTCTATTATTTATTCAGTAAGTATCAGTGCAGTGTATCACTAACAACGGATGTTACCACAGAAAAGACAATGGCCGATACTGCAAGACATTTTCTACATGTAATTGTAGCTCTTTTACTATCGAAGTAATTAGTTATTATAAATAACAAATAAAAGTAATTACACTGTGCTGTTCATAGAACATGTCTTGAGGCAAGAGAAAACTGTTAACATTCCGATTTACCATCACAGTTACACAATAAAGTCCAAAAATCTAAGGTGGTCGATAATGCACGATTCTCCCCTATATGTGTTTTTACGTGTCTTTTGCGGTTGTTTTTCGGTAATGTTGCTAGCGGATTCTATGATTTTGAACGTTACCGTTTTGTGAAACGTGAGCAAGCTGAGCAAGCTGTGGTATCCAGCATTAGGTTCCTGACTCTGACCAGTCAGAATAAAGTTGGTGATACGTGTAAATAAAGAGAGATTTTAAAATATGACTGCTATAAGACAGGAACTTATGTGTATATTCTGGAAGTCATGGTATTGCTACATTATCAAAGTCATAAGTTATGAGTTAACGTACTACTTTTACAAGTATCTTTGGTCAATATTAAAATTTCTTTGTTTTACAAAAATATTCACGGGAGTTCAGTAATTTCCTTTTTTTGGGACTTTTGTTTACTAATTAGCAACGTGGTTCTTAACTTTGGTATCGAAACGGGATTTTCAAAACCTCAAGCCAACAAACGTTATTTCATTGCGTTTCTTGTTTAAATGTTTCAAGGTCAAAATTAGATAGTTTAATCTCTTCACAGCCATTTTCGTTACAACAGAATGCTTAATGTATTACTCTCTTCAGATAGCGTCCCTCATCATTGACGACTTTATGATGTGCCTTAAGACCCAACGCTGGCATCTATTTAGATGCAGACAGGCTGGGGGTAAAGATGAAGGTGTAAACCTCCCCACGCACTCCCCTCGACAATGAAAGAGAATAAAAGAATTTTAAACTACTCGTTTAAATGTGTTGTGAAATGATCCGTATGAAACCAAGGAATAAAAGTAGATTAGAGAAACATGTGTCGCACCTCGTGTGTTGTTCATCATTTTGATTCAAAGGCGTATCAAATGTTTCTGTAATATATTTTATTTCTTACTTTTAGGCAAATCATTTCACAAAATATCTAAACGATCTTTTCATTTTTTTTTATTTTCATGTTTTGTTCAGGAAGGATGATGCTACTGAAAGATTTTTTTACCTAGCGCCTTCTGTTCTCGAAATGTCCTGGCTTTGATGCTGGGTTCAAAGGAAAGCATTTTTACCGTTACATATCACAACAGTGTCAATCTTTATGCACAAAACAGATCGGATTTCAAAAGTTATGCCTAAGCTTCATGACACCTCATTTGCCTACTTCCTCGAAAAGTCCCAAATTCAGTACTTGATTCGAAGGAAACCATTTTTAAAATGCACATTGCAATGCAACTTTTTTCACACAAAATAGCTATACTTTGAACAGATAAACATTTTGACAACTAATTTACCATCCTATTGCCTTCTGGTTTTGAAATGTCGTAAATTTAGTACGTGATCCGAAGAAACCTTTTCGTAGGTTTAATAGGACACCAATGTAACTTTTTATGCATGGAACAGCTAGGCCCTGTAGAAATAACCTTCTTAACACGTCATTTACAAAGCTAGCAGCAGCTGTTCGTGACATACACTCCTGGAAATTGAAATAAGAACACCGTGAATTCATTGTCCCAGGAAGGGGAAACTTTATTGACACATTCTTGGGGTCAGATACATCACATGATCACACTGACAGAACCACAGGCACATAGACACAGGCAACAGAGCATGCACAATGTCGGCACTAGTACAGTGTATATCCACCTTTCGCAGCAATGCAGGCTGCTATTCTCCCATGGAGACGATCGTAGAGATGCTGGATGTAGTCCTGTGGAACGGCTTGCCATGCCATTTCCACCTGGCGCCTCAGTTGGACCAGCGTTCGTGCTGGACGTGCAGACCGCGTGAGACGACGCTTCATCCAGTCCCAAACATGCTCAATGGGGGACAGATCCGGAGATCTTGCTGGCCAGGGTAGTTGACTTACATCTTCTAGAGCACGTTGGGTGGCACGGGATACATGCGGACGTGCATTGTCCTGTTGGAACAGCAAGTTCCCTTGCCGGTCTAGGAATGGTAGAACGATGGGTTCGATGACGGTTTGGATGTACCGTGCACTATTCAGTGTCCCCTCGACGATCACCAGTGGTGTATGGCCAGTGTAGGAGATCGCTCCCCACACCATGATGCCGGGTGTTGGCACTGTGGGCCTCGGTCGTATGCAGTCCTGATTGTGGCGCTCACCTGCACGGCGCCAAACACGCATACGACCATCATTGGCACCAAGGCAGAAGCGACTCTCATCGCTGAAGACGACACGTCTCCATTCGTCCCTCCATTCACGCCTGTCGCGACACCACTGGAGGCGGGCTGCACGATGTTGGGGCGTGAGCGGAAGACGGCCTAACGGTGTGCGGGACCGTAGCCCAGCTTCATGGAGACGGTTGCGAATGGTCCTAGCCGATACCCCAGGAGCAACAGTGTCTCTAATTTGCTGGGAAGTGGCGGTGCGGTCCCCTACGGCACTGCGTAGGATCCTACGGTCTTGGCGTGCATCCGTGCGCCGCTGCGGTCCGGTCCCAGGTCGACGGGCACGTGTACCTTCCGCCGACCACTGGCGACAACATCGATGTACTGTGGAGACCTCACGCCCCACGTGTTGAGCAATTCGGCGGTACGTCCACCCGGCCTCCCGCATGCCCACTATACGCCCTCGCTCAAAGTCCGTCAACTGCACATACGGTTCACGTCCACGCTGTCGCGGCATGCTACCAGTGTTAAAGACTGCGATGGAGCTCCGTATGCCACGGCAAACTGGCTGACACTGACGGCGGCGGTGCACAAATGCTGCGCAGCTAGCGCCATTCGACGGCCAACACCGCGGTTCCTGGTGTGTCCGCTGTGCCGTGCGTGTGATCATTGCTTGTACAGCCCTCTCGCAGTGTCCGGAGCAAGTATGGTGGGTCTGACACACCGGTGTCAATGTGTTCTTTTTTCCATTTCCAGGAGTGTATTTCAGTTTTTCCTCACATAACTAAGTACTTTTTCTTAAGCGCCGTGCTTACTATTTTTCTTTTTATTTTTTTTTTACCTCACACTGGTCAATTTGATATCGCATCTGTCCATTTCCCACTCATCTTTTGGCTATGAAAATTCGGACCAAAACACTTCTTGTAATTTGTAATGAGTCTTGTTTCTACATCTACATTTATACTCCGCAAGCCACCCTACGGTGTGTGGCGGAGGGCACTTTACGTGTCACTGTCATTACCTCCCTGTCCTGTTCCAGTCGCGTATGGTTCGCGGGAAGAACGACTGCCGGAAAGCCTCCGTGCGTGCTCGAATCTCTAATTTTACATTCGTGATCTCCTCCGGAGGTATAAGTAGGGGGACGCAATATATTCGATACCTCGTCCAGAAACCTGGACAGCAAGCTACACCGCGATGCAGAGCGCCTCTCTTGCAGAGTCTGCCACTTGAGTTTGCTAAACATCTCCGTAACGCTATCAGGCATCGCACAAACTTTTGACTAAAGTAGTAACTTAATCGGTAAGAGTATTAACTGTGAAAGGCAAGGTTTCCTGTTCGAGTGTCGTTCTTAACCTGTAGGGATGTTTAAAAAGACACATGTTCCGCTGCAGAGTACAGGACTTAGTCTGGTCTCCTGAGTGGATAGTAGGACGTCTGATTCCTCTACGCAACTTCTCACCTGATGGTCTTCTCTGACGCAGCGCCGCTTGTTTTGAGAGGCGCCTGTGTTGTCGCTGGCGGCGCCGCCCACTTTGCCGGGTCAGAGTGTAAACAAAGGAGGCTGAGAGGGCGCCAGATTAGATAGCGCCTTCCTGGCGGCGGCGATGCAAATGGCCGCCGGATTTAGGCCTGAGCGCCCGCCAAGGCCACCGGATTAGGTGCAGAGAGCAGTCACTGTCCGACGCAGTGCTGCCAGCCAGGTGCCGACCGGCGATTAAAAAACCATTCCCCCCCACTCGCGCCCTGAGTGAGTTGTTATATCATTAATTCAGTTTGCTTTCAGTTCGCAGTAGCTAAACGCCTTTAAAAACTTCGCGCAGCTCCTCATGTTGCGTGGTTGCAGCTGTAAATATCGCAACACAATGAATACTGTGCGAGATTCTGGTAACCATCACACTAATTAAGTGGTTTACAATTTTTCATTGAGATGCTGCTAATTTTGTGGACTCTGTCGTTCTCACTTATTTGAGCTACCTCCTTAGATCGACGTCTACATCTGTATCCTGTATGCCACCCCATGGAGTGTGGCAGAGTGTATTTCTGCTACCACTGTCTCCGAGTTCCATTCAGAAATAGCACCGTACGCGGGAAGACTGATTATCGGCGAAATTCAAATGGTTCAAATGGCTCTGAGCGCTATGGGACTTAACTTCTGAGGTCATCAGTCCCCTAGAACGTAGACCTACTTAAACCTAACTAACCTAAGGACATCACATACATCCATGCCCGCAGCAGGATTCGAACCTGCGACCGCAGCGGTCGCGCGGTACCAGACAGTAGCGCCCAGAACCGCTCGGCCACCCCGGCCGGCAGCGAAATTCCATATGAGCACTAATTTATCTGATTTTCTCGTTGTGGTCATTCGTGGAAGCAAAATATTACGCATCTCTTCGTTCGTACGCGCTTCGAAAATGAACAGTAAACGATTCCGTGATGCACAATGTCTGTCTTGTACCGTCTGCCACTAAAGTTTGTAGATCATATTCGTAAGGCTCTCGCGCCGACTAAACGATCGCGTGATTAGATCCATCGCTCTTCGTTGGATTTTTGGTATTTCTTCTATTTATACAGCTCTATAAGGCTCCGAAACCGTCGAGCAAAGTGAAGAATCAGTCGAACACGCGTTTGTTTAAGTCAGTTCTTTCGTTGATGAATCACACTGCCGCATGATTTTTCCAATGAATCACAATCTGCTTTTCTCACAGTTTGTTCTACGTAGGCGTTCCATTTCAGATCACTACAGATACATGTTGTTGTTGTGGTTGTGGTCTTCAGTCCAGATACTGGTTTGATGTATCTCTCCATGCTACTCTATCCTGTGCAAGCTTCTTCATCTCCCAGAACCTACTGCAACCTACATCCTTCTGAATCTGCTTAGTGTATTCATCTCTTGGTCTCCCTCTACAAGTTTTACCCTCTGCGCTGCCCTCCAATACTAAATTGGCGACCCCTTGATGTCCTACCAACCAATCCCTTCTTGTCAAGTTGTGCTACAAACTCTTCTTCTCTCCAATTCTATTCAATACCTCCTCATTAGTTATGTGATCTACCCATCTAATCTTCAGCATTCTTCTGTAGCACCACATTTACAAAGGTTCTATTCTCTTCTTGTCCAAACTATTTATCGTCCATATTTCACTTCAATACATGGCTACACTCCATACAAATACTTTCAGAAAAGACTTCCTGGCACTTAAATCTATACTCGATGTTAACAAATTTCTCTTCTCAGATCGCTTTCCTTTCCATTGCCAATCTACATTTTATATCCTCTCTACTTCGACAATCATTAGTTATTTTGCTCCCCAAATAGCAAAATTCATGTACTACTTTAAGTATCTCATTTCCTAATCTAATCCCCTCAGCATCACCTGATTTAATTCGACGTCACTCCATTTTCCTCGTTTTCTTTTTGTTGATGTTGATCTTATATCCTCCTTTCAAGGCACTATCCATTCCATTCAACTGCTCTTCCAGGTCTTTTGCTGTCTCTGACAGAATTACAATGTCATCGGCGAACCTCGAAGTTTTTATTTTTTCTCTATGGATTTTAATTCCTACACCGAATTTTTCTTTTGTTTGCTTTACTGCTTGCTCAATATACAGATTGAATAACATCGGGGATAGTCTACAACCCTGTCTCACTTCCTTCCCAACCACTGCTTCCCTTTCATGCCCCTCGACTGCCATCTGGTTTCTGTACAAATTGTAAATTGCCTTCCGCTCCCTGTATTTTATCCCTGCCACCTTCAGAATTTGAAAGAGAGTATTCCAGTCAATATTGTCAAAAGCTTTCTCGAAGTCTACAAATGCTAGAAACGTAGGTTTGTCTTTCCTTAATCTATTTCATAAGATAAGTTGTAGGGTCAGTATTGCCTCACGTGTTCCAACATTTCTACGGAATGCAAACTGATCTTCCCCGAGGTCGGCTTCTATCAGTTTTTCCATTCGTCTGTAAAGAATTCGTGTTAGTATTTTGCAGCCGTGACAGATGCATATCATTAGATATTTTCGGTGATTACTGTTTCCAGTGATTTCTGGCTAATAGTGTAATCGCACGGTATTGAATTTCTTCGCCTATTAATTCGTAATACGTTATATTTATTTATGTTCAGAGTCAACTACCAATCTGCATCTGTCGCCGATCATCTACTGTTGTTACTGCATTTCGCTACGGTATTGAAGCCCTACAATCTTCTTACAGAGAAATGCATCTTTCGCGAATATCCTCACAGACCTCTGACATTATCCACTAGATTACTAATATAAATAGCCGGCCGTTGTGGCCGTGCGGTTCTAGGCGCTTCAGTCTGGAACCGCGTGACCGCTACGGTCGCAGGTTCGACTCCTGCCTCGGGCATGGATGTGTGTGATGTCCTTAGGTTAGTTAGGTTTAAGTAGTTCTAAGTTCTAGGGGACTGATGACCACGGATGTTAAGTCCCACAGTGCTCAGAGCCATTTGAACTAATATAAGTTTAAACAGCAACTGCTCCATAAAGCTTCCTTTAGATACTCCCGAAATTAGCCCTTCATTCTAGAAACAGTGTAGCCAACTACTCTTAGACACTCCATTCAGCATCGAATACGGAAAACAGCTTTCCGTTGCGTCGTGCGATTTACTTTTCTTGTTTTGCGATACATGAGTTTCAAAGTTTAAAACTAAGTCAGAAGGTGCCGTGATCAAGGTACGAGGCTCCTATTATGTAGGCGTTCTAACCCCACCGCGCTAGGTGACGCTGTGGTTATCACTTTGGACTCGCATTCGGGAGGACAACTGTTCAAATTCGCGTCCGATCATCGTGAATTAGCTTTTCCATGATATTCGTAAATCACTTGTGGGAAAAAGTAGCACGGCTCCTTTGAAAGTGCATGGTCGATTTCCTTCATCATCCTTCTGTAATCTGAGCTCGTGCTCCGTCTCTAATGAACTAGCCGTCGATGGGACGTTAAACACCAATTTTTCTTCCTTCCTTGAAACCTCCTACTAGCCATGAACGTGAAAGTATTCTGGAGTTTTTTCAAATGCTCAGGGCAAAGCTGTTCAGTCAAAACGGTCGCCAGGTACTTCTTGTTCCATTTTAGACTACTGGCTTCGTATGCAACCTGTAGGCTCTTCTTACCCTGGTGTAACAGCTACCTGAGAGACGCCAATCACTGAGTGCTTCATTGGACAACACTCGTCTGCGTGCGTTATCAGTGGTTGCTGGTGAGTACTTCGGGTTCTATGGTCGTGGTCCATGAAGCTGTTTTGTTTCCGATGTTTCGTCGAGAGCTGCTTTGGACATCTTCAGAGGGGCTCCTCGTTCTGCTGAAAATGTCGATTGACGTGTCGGACGTCGGAGAATGACTTGAACACTTTGAGAAAACGGGGCGTTGTAGAAGGTAACACTTAACAGCCAGAGATATCTTTGTCAGAGATAAAACTTAATTATTGAACAGCCGTCTTCAAATGTAAAATTGATCTATGGATTCTCCAGGGCTACTGTCCTTGTATCAATAGGTTTCATGGCTTCTACTCTGCTGTTGAAATTGTCCGCAGGTTTATATATTCCAATATGTTCTTTATATAGACATGGACAGACGCCTAATAGATAAATCTTCCATTTTGAGAGACTTCATTATTTCCTGATTTTTTTACTTTCCCCATCCGGCAAATGCTTTGTACATCTAATGTAGACCTTACCACGCGCACATGGATTTTTATATACACTGTATGCTGACAAAGGAGGGTGTTTATCCTTTACTGAACTAGAACATAGGGCTTGATGTAGTTTCTTGGGTTGCCTAAAAACCTATGTGGGCCGGCCGCTGTGGCCGAGTGGTTCTAGGCGCTTCAGTCTGGAACCCCGTGACTGCTACAGTCGCAGGTTTGAATCTTGCCTCGGGCATGGATATGTGTGATGTCCTTAGGGTAGTTAGGCTTAAGTTGTTTTAAGTCTAAGGGACTGATGACCTCAGATATTAAGTCGTATAGTGCTTAGAGCCATTTGAACCATTTGAACCTATGTAATCTTTCATTTCTTTAATATCTTTCCGAGCTATGTACTTAATTAATAAAACGGGGAGAAACTGTGTTCTTCCGTCGAAGGTTTTCATCCTCGACCTTCGTCCTACCGTTATTATCTCACAGAATTCAATTTACTTCTTTTCCTGAATAGTTATTTTTCTTCGAAATCTGCTTCAGATGTTTTAACTTGGCGTGTACATGTTCTAGTGTGCAAATTATTTTGGCTCTACTACCAAGATTTTTAATGGCATTCTTCATTTGTCTTGGATGATGGTTGGTTCAAATTGAAAATGGTTCAAATGGCTCTAAGCACTATGGGACTTAACATCTGAGGTCATCAGTCCCTTAGACTTAGAACTGCTTAAACCTAACTAACCTAAGGACATCACACACATCGATGCATGAAGCAGGATTGGAAACTGCGACCGTAGCAGCAGCGCGGTTCCGACTGAAGCACCTGGAACCGCTCGGCCACAGCGGCCGGCGAGGATGGTTGGATTTATTTACAGATATCGGCCTGAGTGTACTTTCTCCGCAAAACTTTCTGTTCCAATCTTCCGCTCGTCTGCCTGATAAACAAAACATACAAGAAAGAAATTACGTTGTCATTTTGCATTTCCACGCCAAACCAGATTCTTGGATTTATATTACTTAGATAATAAAAGGTTACTTCTAAAGGTTACTGTGAAAATGATCTTCGTGGCAAACTTCTCTTCGCACTAGACCAGCTGGTCAGGCTTTTGCGGGTCTGGCGTCGGAGAGCAGCGCGACTCTGTGCACGTGGCGGCGTGTGTCCAGCAGCTACGCCACTCCGCGCTTAGTTGCGGCACACAGTGACCCAGCTCGCTTCAGAATCTGGACATAACATAAACATATACACTGATCAGCCAAAGCATTATGACTACTGCCACCGCGACGCTGGATGTCGCCTGGTGGCGTTGCGGGCACGAGACGCGGTAGCGAAAACACGTAAGCAGAACAGACCCTGACCGGGGATCACCCCAGCTGCAAATGGACAAGTCCGTTGAGATAAGAGACGTTGACAGTGGGCAGATTATTATTACGCAGAGCCAGTGAACGAGTATCTCGAAAACGGCGAAGTTGGTCAGATATTCACGTGTTACTGGTGAAAGGTATGTGCAAAGGTCTGATCATAGTAGATCCAGAAAATAAAGTCGATAGTTGCCAGACGAAAGGTGGAATGAGTATAATCTCTTTGAGTAGGAGGATCTTGGCTAGTTAAGACAGCCTGTCGCGCGCAGTAAAAAACTCGGGAGTCGCAGCTAGGTGCCCGGAGGAAGCAGACATCTGGTGACAGCTTTAAGGCAGGACTCGCGCTGCACTGAGCAAACTTTAGCACGTTAATGGGAGAAGCTTTGTAATGATTTCAAAAATGGTTTTTGTTAGATAATGTTAAGAGGATTTGTATGTCCTAGGTTTGACCGAGCGAGGTGGCGCAGTGGTTAGCACACTGGGCTCGCATTCGGGAGGACGACGGTTCAATCCCGCGTCTGGCCATGCTGATTTAGGTTTTCCGTGATTTCCCTAAATCACTCCAGGCAAATGCCGGGATGGTTCCTGTGAAAGCGCACGGCCGACTTCCTTCCCCGTCCTTCCATAAACCGATGATACCGATGACCTAACAGTTCGGTCTCTTCCCCCACAACAACCCAACCCTTCTAGGTTTGACGCAGTAAGCGTTTTGTAAAATTTTTTGTAAGAGTGATTCGTGCTACAAAAATGTTGGAAGTGATAGTTTTTGTGTATAACTTAAAATTTCAACAATGTATATATTAAGATCAACATTGTGTTTAAATCTAACAGCCTGAATCATGATCCACATCCTTTGCTTGTATTGAATATGAAAATGGGTAGTAAAGTAAAGTTACCAACCAAGGAAAGAACGTGAAGAAAATGAGGCCTCTATGCAATATATATGTGCAGATCATGGTTTGAAAGCGATTTTGGTATAACTAAAGTTATCAAAGCAAAGTTATTTCAAATAACTAATCTTATGCCATTTCACAACTGGCATAACTCAAGGCAAGATATAATTACATTAATTAAACATCAGGGCAAAAGTTAATTTTTCAGTACCATCTTAATGCCATTGCACAAACGGCATTACTCTCTTAAACTTGATTGCTGAGTGAAATACATGTTTCATTACTGGCGAAATGAAGGAGTGCAAGAAACAAGTTCGCAGACGCAATCAGATGCAGGTTTGCTGAATAATTAATTTGGAACAATTTTATCTTTTGATAGTTTCACTAGTAATAAAAGGAAACAATTTTGGTTAGATACTTTCACCTTATAAGACAATGGTATCCATGATACTTTCACTGGAAATTTGTGGTAAGGTCTTATGGGACCAAAGTGCTGCGGTTATCGTTCCATAAGCTAACACACTAGTTAATCTAACTTAAACTAACTTACGCGAAGGACAACACACACAGCCATGCCCAAGGGAGGACTCGAACCTCCAGTGGAAGGGGGGGGGGGGGGTGAGGGGCGCGGAGTGACAAGACGCCTCAGACCGCTCGGCTACCCGCTTGTTGCTGTCATGAGTATCTACGGAAAGTGGTAGAAGCACAGTGAAACTACCACTAGGCGCTAAATGGTTGGACGTCCACGTCTCTTCACAGAACACGTGGGGTTTAGAGGCTTGCTGCCCTGTAAAGTGGGATAGGTAGTGATCTGCGGCATCTATGCTGGTGAACTTACAAGTGGTTCGGAGCACACCGTTCATTGCACATTATTGAACTTGGAGTTTCACTCCAGACCACACCTACGTGTTCGCATGTTGATCCAACGGCATTGCCAATTACTATTGGAGTGAGCACAGAATCATCGGGATTCGACAGTCAATCAATGGAAACATGTCGGACCTTCGGGCGATTCACATTTTTCCTACATTATGTCGATGGTTGTATTCACGGACCCTGTCATCGAGGTGAACGGCGGCTCGAAACGTGCAGCGCATCACATATGCAGGCTTTTGGGATCAGTATTATGCTATGGGAAACAATCCCCTACGCTTGGATGAGACCTGTGGTAATAATCGGAGACACGCTGACAGCTGAGAATCACCTGCATCCCTTCATGCTTGATAATTGCCCCGGAGGTGATGTACGCACAGGCTCTTCCTCCCATGTTGGTACATTTGAATTTGTGCGTATAGTGCGAGAGGACTCACTGTCCTCCCCTTATTTACACTCAAAATAATTAGACGGAACACGATATTTGGTACAAATGTTTATTCTAATAAACCTTACAACGTGCACAGGCAGCTGCGGCTCCTGGCTTAGCTGAGAGACCGACGCGTCCGTCCGCTACGGGGTTTCGAAGCTACCAGCCCGGCGTTGAGAACGGCTCTAATCTTACCTGAGCGCACAAAGGACCGTGGGAGATCCACTTCTGCACGCAGGTTACAAGGTCTCCCGACAGGAGGCAGACTATACTAGACAATCTTAGAGAGCCTATGTATACAGGCTCTCTAGACAGTCTGACCTGTCCAGTTTGGAAGCTACCGTTAGATGGCAGTTGGAGTGAGTTTCATAGCCAAAACAGGCGATGTCATCTATCAGCACATAACTGTCTCTGTCTCGGAACCAGAACCGTGCTACAATGGTTTGAGGAGAGTCATAGTGAACTCACGTTGGTGTCTCGGCGACCAAATTCGTCTGATGTAAATCCTGTGGAACCCATACGGGCCGCTACCGGGTGACATCACCGCGTGCGCGAATCAGTGACCCGTTATTTAAGCGAGTTACATGGCCTGTACGAAGATATCAAATGTCAAATGGCTCCACAAATCTCCCAACAAACTGTCGCATCCCTGATACGCAGAATCAGTGATGTATTTCGTACTAAAGACGGACAAATAAGCCTTTAAGGTGGTGATCGTAATATTTTGGTTCATCGGTGTAAAATCCTACAAAACTGCCTTAGTTATAGATTCTTTGTGTCGCTGATTTGGAATCCGATATCAGAATTACAAAATTGAAACTCCCGGATCCAATTTTGCGTATGAAAAACTATAAATTTAGCGGATTAGTATAAATCTTCGGGTATAAAGTATTATGAGGTCACTGATAACGGATTAAAAGTCAAAATTGCCATATTGAAATTTGATTGTTTAGATTTTTCACTCGAAATGATAGTTACATTCGTCGCTTGAGTCATTATTGCTTTCAGTAGGGTCGCTGTCGTGTTGTCCGCTGGGAGCTAGTAGAAAAAGCAGATCTTTCATCTCAGATGGCATCTGTTTATCTTCTTCAATTGTTATTTTCTGTTCTCGAGATGAATCGATCCGAAAATGTCAGAAGGCGAAGCCGATTGAATGCGACATCCATCGTTTTCTCAGGGACCTTCCTACTCATCATCAGCTGACCAATCGGCAGAGGAGTAGCTTTGATTTGGCATATCGATGCGTCTAAAATATGTGGACTGACGTCGGCATTGAGCATTATTGGAGAATATTGTGAGTTCTGTGAAGTTGGCACCCGACTTCCAAGAAATATACATTTTTTCGTAGTTATTGATAGAAACATTTTAGTTCTGTAATTCTCTCTGCTATATTTTCAGCATTTCCCGAAAGAAATAAAACAATATTACTCGGAGAAATTTAAATCTTTCTAAAACGTTATTTACCATTTTGCAAAAAAAAATTATGACCACAATTCCGAAAAACTGACCAAGAATTCTACAGAAAACCCCAACGAGATTTTCTGTGCAGACCATAGTTCATAAGATAACTTCAATAGTGAGAGACCCATTTTTACAGTGTGACACTACCGCCGGTAGAAGAAAGACCGTCCGCTAAAAACGTGCAAATATGTGCTCGCAAACTCATTAACTATACTGTTAAGTTAGTTAGTTAGTTAAGAGTTCCACAGATCATCTGAACGATTCGAAATGATGTAGAACGAGTCAATTTACAGGATACGTATATGTGATTAGTGTTAACATTAATTAACACATTTTCGTTTTATTCCTACTCATGCGACTACACTCAAAAACAATTTGTTTCACAGGCTGTCAATTTTTAAGTAGAAAGCCGCCAATAGAATTGAAGGAGCTGTCCAGGAGAAATCATTTTAAATTAGATGTAAAACTTGCTTCGCTAGCTGTCAGACATTTTATGCAATTGGGAAAATGATCAAAAAATTTTATTGTTGCGTCTCCCATCTGAGCCACTGACAGCTTTAACACTGGACAATGAAGGTCATTTATCACTCTAGTGTTTTAGTTATGTACATCACTGTTCTTGTCAAATTGTCATGGATTATTTGTGACGAATTTCACTAGCGAAAATATGTATTTTGATGGCATAGTTAAAATACCTAGCTCCCTGAAAAGGTACTTACATGACGTTCGTGGGCGGACACCACATATTATTCTTACTGATCGGTTTTCTGCAATCACTACTTTCTTTGTAAGTGGTGCGTTACCCCGGAAAATGATTCCGCACAACATTATTAAATCTAAACATGCAAAATGTCAGGACGTTGATCCATTTGTTTCCAAGATTAACGATTATACGAAGAGCAAAAGTAGCTGAACTTAAATTTTTTTCTAAATTTGTGGTGAGTTCTTATGGGACCAAACAGCTGAGGTCATCGGTCCCTAGGCTTACACACTACTTAATCTAACTTAAAATAACTTACACTAGAGACAACACACACTCCTATACCCTAGGGAGCACTCGAACCTCCGACGGGAGGAACTGCGCGAACCGTGACAAGGTGCCCAAGACCGCGTGGCTACCACGCACGGCTTGAACTTAATTGTTTTAGAAGCTCAATAATATGCTTTTTCCAGTTCAAGTGCTCGTTGATATGTACACCCAAAAATCTACCGTTGTATGTTTCCTAAACATTGCTGAAGACTGCCAAATACATTGAGAGCTGAAAGCCATCATAATTTTCTATAAGGAGTTCGTTAACTCCACGTACATCGGATCTGAAATAAACTTTATCAATGATGTCTGCAATTGTATACATGAATCGTCTTACCTTCTGGATTAAGATACGTCTTGGGTCACTCAGCCTCGTAGCTAAGAGCACTAAATTAATTGGAACTGTTAATCTGTGTTCATTGGATAAAGCCATGCGTTCTCGTGTTTCCACAGGGCATTAGATGGTAATGACATAAATGCACGTCAGACATAAGCATAAATGAAATGCGAGTACAAACATACCTTGCTTACTTATTTGGTTTTCCAATTCTGAAATTTAGAACCTGGTCAATTCCAACCCCACGAATTATCCCTAGTTGGATAAACTACGGCTACCCTTTGTTGGTCCTGGTTATTTAAGAAACGAGAGACTAAAAATCCAACCTGATAACCGTGATAGCTGCTGAAACCTACTAGATATCATCTTGGGCTACTACCTAGTTTATTTCTTCACTACGGAGTCCAGAAGATGGATAATATCATAATTATTCAATGTAATGATGTCATATGATTATCAGTGTCCACATTACATCATAATTGAAACGTTGGTGACATTAGTTCCTTATTTTCATACAAATCAAGCATCAGCACCTTTGTTATTTCCAAACTGTTCTATTTCTTCGGAGAGTTATGAGTTTAAACGAGTATATTCGAATTAGGCCCCGGGATCATGTTTTATCTTCATTTATTTCAGAGAAATTTAACTTGAGGCATTTGTGCCACAAATTGAGGAAGGGGTTCGCAGGGAAGATTACATGTGAGAAGGCGAGGGACAGTTTAGCAAACAGAGAAAGCAACAACTTTTTATCGAACTTTTCATCACAATTTATCTCATTTGGAAAAAGTAAACCTACATCCAGATACTTAGCAGAAACTTTTTAAATGCCTTGAATTTCTGGAAAAAGCTGAAAGTTTAATGAGGATAATATTTTAAAGAGAAATGTTTACGTACGGGGGTGACAAACACGTCAAGCAAAGCCGTCGAATATTTTTTGCGAGCTGTTTGAGAAACACGCTTGGATAATCACTCAGCTAATAAAAATTTTATTGTGCGCAAAAATCGAATGCATTTAACGGGTTTACGAATGGAATGGAACATTAATGTTTCACAGTCCATTAAGAGATTCACAATCTACCAACAGGAATATATTTATCTTTGGACTCAGTAATTTCCCCACGTTTGGATAAGCCTGTTAGCGTCTACGCAGGATATGTTTCTGGGATACGGATCACAATTAAATGTTGTTAGTTCGAGACTCGAAAAATCATTCGAACAGACCTCCCACAAAGATAATTAAACCTGCAGACCCACAATATTAATGAGATAGTAACTGCGTGATTTCTAGATAAGCACTGTTTTCATAAATAGTATGGCGACCAGACACTGTTTTTCATCGATCTAACGTTCCTTTCATCCCCAGACATTATTGTTCACTGGGAACTATCTTTCGCCCTGAAGAAACTACATCATTTTTATTAGCATAAACCAATGAGAAACAGTACAATATTTCTGATATAACATTAGAAGTAATCACATACGTTGCACCGACATGTAAATTTTGCTAATTAAGATCTGCTGATCACATCTGGTCTTGGGTGTTTGTTATCCAGATATTCAAGTTTCATATTGGTAAATACATGCCGACCGTAACGCAATATTATCTCTAAGTCATTATGTGATAAAAGCACTCATTAAAATAATTTCATCCTGTATATTTACAGCACCAGCGTTTTGTGAGTCTCTTTGTTGATAACATCATCCACTTTTTTCTGCGTATTTACCGCGAATCAGCGGCTAATATATTGCTGTGTAATACTATATGTGGCCAAAAGAAGTGAGCCAATTTTTATCGAACAGAGCGTAGAGGAATACGCTACAAGTTGAACTTACCATTTTCGGCGTTATTGTAGGAAGATTCGCATCTCCGTCGATGGGTGACTTGTCTCGTTCGTGCGTGCACACGGAGTCATACAGCAGAATAAGGAATCAGCTACTCTGACATAACGGTTATGATTACTGCCTGGCAGCGCATGTTCGATTTTTAGGAGAGGGAAATCACACACTTTTATGAGCCTTGCGCCCATAATACTCCGGAATAGGCCGGCCGGTGTGGCCGTGCGGTTCTAGGCGCTTCAGTCTGGAACCGCGTGACCGCTACGGTCGTAGATTCGAATCCTGCCTCGGGCATGGATGTGTGTGGGTTAGTTAGGTTTAAGTAGTTCTAAGTTCTAGGGGACTGATGACCACAGATGTTAAGTCCCATAGTGCTCAGAGCCATTTTAAACTCCGGAATAATCACGTAATGCACTCTCTCATACGTTATGATTCGCTTACGACGGTATGTGGTTACTTTCACATATGACATGCTTGCCATAAGAAGCTATGGTAAAAACTAGGTCGACTGAGATGTTTTTGTAGGGACGTTAAAGTTCGGTGATCCACCAGAAATATCACACAAGTACCACTCTCCTTGCATAGTCCTTAGGTGAGGTACGTTATGGAGACAACTAAATTTTTGGACAATTCTCCTTTAGCAGGCAGGAGAATTTTCCTCAGATAACAGTTATCTAAATTTAAACAACACGGTTGTCAAAAAACAACTTCGCCTTTCTTCCAGAAGTACATTTAAAATTTACTGATCATTTTCGTTATGCTACTTTTGAAGCGAGTGTTTTCTTATAGGACGGTGCTAATAGTCCACCATCTGACATTTCTGAGTTGAGGGCGTCATACAAGGTGATGATTGGAATGAAACACGTAGTACGATACAGGCCATAGTTCAATTCCAAAAAAAGACATATTTCGTTGCGAAAGACTTCCATGAAACACAGCGACAATCGTATAACACCTGAAAATCATACTAAAAATTTATCACGGTCGGAAAGGCTATTAACTGACAAGTTATAGCGTGACAATGCTACTATAAAGTAGATTTTTAAAACTATAATGCACAGTAAATGAATTAACAACTGGACGTAACAGGCGTAGTCAGCAGTTTGAGAGGTTGGACAGAGTTGAAATATACCAGTTTCAACCTACAGCAAGGTAACACTCTCCGTTGTGCCACATCGGCAAGTAGTTCAATAAAATTCAGAGCTCTTCAAAACTTAGACATAATTTATTGCCATCGCGACTGGAATTACTTAAGTTCCACCTTTGCCTCATTGCTTCGTCATAAAGATACGAGAGTAACTTTAGAGCTGCTAGAGATGGGGTGAATACCTCCAGGAAGGAGATATGTAGTTGCTGTTCACTTCACGTCTTCTATCAAAGGAACTACGATAAGAGGTGGATGAAAGCACTCCGACATTTATTGCAGACGACCTCGCAGTGTCTACAGGTAGTAAAAGCACAGTAATCAGATAGCAGCGAATTAAAGTAAGAGCGGACGCCCGAGTAGCACATATCCCGGATCTACCGGCATCAGAAGCAAATGTAATTTAATGCTCATTCTGTTGAAGGGATATAGGTAACTCCTATATCCTATAAAGTTAAGAATTTATGGAATAACTGTTGTAACTTTAGTTATACGTCGACAAGAAACCTTAAGGTTCCGCCGGCAATAAATGCGAAGAGGGGTTCTGCTCCCGACCAACAGTAATAGACACCCATACATTTTAAGCACAACTAATGCTGTGGGAATTAGATTAGGAAATGAGACACTTAAAGTAGTAAAGGAGTTTTGCTATTTGGGGAGCAAAATCACTGATGATGGTCGAAGTAGAGAAGATATAAAATGTAGACTGGCAATGGCAAGGAAAGCGTTTCTGAAGAAGAGAAATTTTTTTAACATCGAGCATAGATTTAAGTGTCAGGAAGTCGTTTCTGAAAGTATTTGTATGGAGTGTAGCCATGTATGGAAGTGAAACATGGACGATAAATAGTTCAGACAAGAAGAGAATAGAAGCTTTCGAAATGTGGTGCTACAGAAGAATGCTGAAGATTAGATGGGTAGATCACATAACTAATGAGGAGGTATTGAACAGAATTGGGGAGGAGGGGAGTTTGTGGCACAGCTTGACAAGAAGAAGGGACCGGTTGGTAGGACATGTTCTGAGGCATCAAGGGATCACAAATTTAGCATTGGAGGGCAGCGTGGAGGGTACAAATCATAGAGGGAGACCAAGAGATGAATACACTAAACAGATTCAGAAGAATGTAGGTTGCAGTAAGTACTGGGAGATGAAGAAACTTGCACAGGATAGGGTAGGATGGAGAGCTGCATCAAACCAGTCTCAGGACTGTAGACCACAACAACAACAACAACTGAAAATGATTACAAATACTAATTCCAAATCACTCGTTTATTTAATAACGCAAATACTCAACTTCGGGGTATCATTGTACACTATTCCTAGCCTGTGCCAGTCCTGTTCTGAGAAGAAAGTACTGTCTTCTTTCTGGCGCAGACACTACTGTGTCAGTGCCGCACGTTAGGTTGAATTGTGGGTTCTACTTTCGGCAGGTGAGCTGCGATGAACTGGAGCCGTCACTGCGACTACGGCTGGAACTCCGTCTCGTTCGCACTGGAAGTCTTCCAGTTACGCTGTGGAGTACGATATACCCTGGTGGGCATACACGTGATGCCTGACGTGATATGTAGTTCCCACTCTGTTAGCGACGTACGTAAGTAGTAGGCCGCTAGAATCTGTGAGCGGACTCGCTTCGCCTGCCGTGTAGGCTGACCCGTGCAGCCTTTGTTGCTGTAGAGAAGTCTGGATTGTAGGGGGTTGCGACTCAGCAATAATCTAATTTTTTGGCGATTACGCGGATTAAGGACAGTAAAATAGATAAGTGAAGTTTAATTTGGGTTCAAAATTTACTTTTGTTACGGCATATCGACAGACACTGACGAGACCGAACATTATTAATTCCTGCTTAATACCTTACAGGTTCACATTTGGAACGCAATACTTCAGTACCGCAAGCATGTGTTTAACAAGTGATTGGTAGCTTTGCAGGGATACAGGCAGCAGACGTCTATTCACAGGTCACGAAATTTTCGTAAATTACAGGCCAGTTGTATGTAGGCATAAAGCTAGTGCCCAAAAGCATCCTTATGTTTTTTTTTAAAATTTTGTTCAGATCGGTCGAATTTAGTGGCCAAGACATCAACATGACTTCACTATCATACTCTTTAAACCACGCTGTGATGGTTCTGGTCTAGTGACACAGACAGTTATGCTAATGGAAGAAGGCATCGCCATCGGTGAAAACATCACATATTGAAACGGTACAGTAGTTTCCGCTCCATAAGCAGCAGGTTTCGCTGCTCGCTCGCACCGGGAAATACAAACAGAGGCGGCTCCGCCGCCAATTTTATTACACGACGCGGCCGGCCGGGGGTGCAACAGAACCCATGTGGACGGGTGGAAAGAAATGTGTCAGGCTTCGTAATACGTATTTATATGTGTCGTGTATTATGCATTTCTTGTACGTGAATGTGAATCTGCACATGAAATTTCCTAATCCTCCTCACACCTTTCCGTAAAGCGTGGCCAAATCTTAGTTGGGAAGTAGTTCTGTGGTATAGTAGTGCCAACCTTACTCCTGGGTAGGGGATCAGAGAGACAGCACAGGCAGGTAAAAGTCAAAGACTTTCCAGTGTCAAAAGATTTGGGGTGGAGAGGTTGGTCACGGCCAAGTGGTTTGACCACCCCCTCCACCGGGGCCCAGGAAGACCTCTGGGTGCCCGCCATATTCTGAGAGTGTTATAGAAGACGGGTAAGTGAGCAGACGTGCCCTCAGTGCGTCTATCTCAATGTTCACGCATGGAAGAGAGGTATTTGAATATTTGTACTAATTCTTTTATTTCCAGGTGTGGATTGTGTAAGGAAATGAATGTTCTCGTTTAATTCCGGAAATTTGACCCCCTGTGTTAATGTATCTGGTCCCCAGTTTGCCCGTTATACTCCTCACGTAGTGGATGTCCCATGTAAAATATTGGGAGACTTTGGTGGTATACATTTGGCCAACGCAATTCCGTCTTGCCCGTATAAATGTACGTGCAGATTAGTATATAATGTACCCGAGCTATAAGTTGTAAAATTGTAATATCTGTAAACTGAAACAATTGCTGCAATCGCTGTAAAATCGAGTGATAATGTTTAAAATAAATAGGTAATCAATTGTCATCAATCTTTAACATACCTTTAAAAAATCACATAGGAGTCCAGTTAAAGGAATTAATTTAAAAATAGAAGATATAGAATGCAGGGACCCACACATCAGCTTGTGAGCCCTCCAGTCCCTTGCCTAGTATCGTACAGGAAGGGCACGCTCTCTAGGTAGCGCTCTCAAGCTCCCCTCCCCAGTTATCCGCTGCGCAATTTTCATTCAGGGCTTGGCGAAATCATCTGGCGTCCCTAGGCATGGCGGTTTGATGGTAATCTTTCAATATGATGGAATGAAGGAAGTCCGCTGTTACGTTCACGTAGCCTGCAGCTCTCACGATGTATCTTATTACTATCACCGGTCCCATCGTAGTCAAAGTGAATTTCCCCCATTGCATAAAACTGCCCCCTCCCCCCCTCCCCCCTCCCCCCCACCAGTTTGCGACCGTGATGCGACGTTTGTTTCTAGTAGGTACCCACCTGGGTTGCTGCACACCCGAACACGACTCTCGACCTCGCGTATTAAGAGACGTGATTCATTGAAACTGACGACACGTTTCCACTGATCCACCATCCTATCTCGACAGTGTCGTACCAACAGCAATCGTAACTGACGTTGTCGTTGGGTCAATATGGGAAAATGTAGGGTTCGTCTGTTGAAGAACCCCATGCGCTGAGCTGTGAACTCCAGAAACAGCAACATGGTGCTGTGTTGTCACCTCTGCACAGATCGCAGACAGAGCAAGTTTTGCATCCCCAAGTTTTGTGATAAGGCGTGGATATCGAACACTTTGCAGCCTACTCGAGATTGCACTGTCATTAACCGCTTTTCATAAATGCTCATGACTGTAGTACGCGAAATATCGACGAACTTCGCATTTCAAGATGCCCGCTCCCAGTCGCCGCGCAATAACAATCTGCCCTTTCTCGAAGTTGGTCAATGGATTACCCTATTAGCGGCCCATATCGTCGCTTATGGTTCCGCATTCGTCTCAACTTTGCTTACATACTTCCCCTAGCAGGTCACGTTTCCACCATGCGGTACTCAATCTCGCGGCGGGCAGTGGTCATATTGTTTTGGCTCACTAGTGTATCTCCCTCTAGCTCTATCACAGCAGACAAGGGAAAGGATTTCCGAAATATCGTGTGCCACAATATATACACGGGGACGCACAGTGATGCAACCTGTGAGTTACAGATGAAAGTCTAGTGCGCCCACTCCCTAGTTCTCGCAACTGAATTGTAGCCTTGTTGCTTACCTCGCGTCTCGTTGCCCCAACTGGTTTCTTCGCCATCGGCTGCGATGTCTAATGCTTCAACAATAAACAGTGGACGATAATGTGGGCAGGTTTAAATGCTAAGCTTAAAGAGAAAGATCGAGCGGGGTGGTGCAGAGGTTAGCACATTGGACATGCATTCGGGAGGGCGACGGTTCAAACCCGCGTCCGGCCATCATGATTTAGATTTTCCGTGATTTCCCTAAATCGATTCAGGCAAATTCCGGGATGGTTCCTTTGAAAGGGCACAACCGATTTGCTTCCCCACCCTTCCCTAGTCCGGTGGGACCGATGACCTCGATTTTTGTCCCCCTGCCCCGAATCAACCAACAAACCACAAAGAGAAACGTAAAATTTTATAATACCAACTAATTTGGTTTTATCTGTCCAGTTACAAAATTAGTAAAACGTTATTTAGAGCCAATCCATCGTTAATATTCATAACAAAGTTCCCGACCAATAGTCATTAGTTCCCGAGCACCGCAAAGGTCACAAAATTCTTTACACGATTTTAGAATCCACATGAGATCACACAGATATGTTTTCCGAGGCAACTTAATTATTAATTCCGTCTTTAAGTTGAGTTGCACTTCACACATTAGTTAGCGTGTTGCCTCCTCGAAAGCCAATCGTAAACAGCGTTAGGTTATCACAACATCGTACAAGTACGTCATCTGAGACAAATTTTTAACAAACTGTTCCGTCTTTACTTAGGATTAGATTTTATACACAGATTCATGTATTACCTCCTCGGAAACCCATCATAGGCTAATCAGCTGGCACTGATAGTAACTAAAATACGTAATTGGCATTTACTGATGAATTGAGTGATATTGACATTATTATTAACACGTTCTCAGTGCAAGTAATGACATCGGCACAGTTAATGTTGTACATTAATATTTAAACAGTAAATATAAATAATAAAAGATTCGCTACATGGCTTCCAGCGTTGAAGTTGAATTCCCACTGCATCTCTCTATTGCTCACCCGGCCGTTCTCACGCTATGTGACCAAATAGCGCGTCGTTCGATGAGTTTGCCTTGTAATCCTACCAACTTGCTAGCCTCCCGTAAGAGAACCTTCCTATACTGTGCTTTAACATATAGCATCAAAAATGTAATATACGTGGGCAGGGATGTGGCATAAACACCACATCGTTTCGGATTCCTCCATCAGACGCCGCGGTTCACAAATATTCAGAATCGCCGCATTGCCAAAACATTTAATTTGCCAGGCCAGTCTGCACAACATTCTTCATGGGGATCAACTCTCACCTACTGCGTTTCCTTCTTGATAAAACTCGAACTGTCCATCGTCTTCTTTTCCAGCTAAAAGCTCGTCTAAAGCACAGCTTGCATTTATATAATGAAAGACTCTCTGTAGATATCCATTACGTTGTTCTGCCATGGACGTTTCTTCCATGAACGAATCATACGCAAGAAAGTGGGACGGCAGAGATTAGGTCACGAAGAAATAAAATCGTTCACAGTTTAGTTCTGTGACAATCTTCGTGTGACACTTATAGCCTTCAGACAACCTTCAGATATAATCCCATTTTGGCCAGTTGCATTGCGGTGTAACTGCTTATTCGCACATGTTTCTCAGTTCGATGTTGGAGTACGCGAACACACTTCAGTTGACGCCACAATTGAAAATTGACGTCACAGGGAATCGGAGGCAAAGTAGCCGTGCCAGAAGCTAATGTTGCTTTTCGTATATGGATGCGTGGTAGTCATTGTCGTAGTTGTCTCATAGAATCAAAGAACTTGTCTTTTCCGAAATTAACGCTGTAAGCAAATATTTTATGTTAAATTTTAACTTAAAATTAGGTTTATTCTCCACAATGAATCAAAACGTAAGGAGACATTTTTTCACTAGCCCTACATTCATTTTACACCAATTAAATATATTTATATATCGTTACTCACTCCTTATAGCTACCGCTATATGGGGGTAGGCGGGTATTCAGAGAATACAGTTTTTTGTTACAGTCAATTAAAATTAACCTTTGTAAGTCCCTTATGGACTTCCTTTTTTATGAGACGGTCGTAACTTTTACCGCATTCTGAAGACCATTTTTTTTCGCTTTTTCAGTAAGTATAATAGTCCTTGCTACGTCCTCTCTCGTTCAGTGTACTGTTTGAGTTTATTTCGTTTTACATCGTGATCATTATCAGACGTGCGGAAAATATGTGAATCATGCAATTAGTTTCACAAGATCTGCATCGTGTGACTGGATCACGGAATTATCTGCAGTTCAAATTTAACACTCATATTCCGCGTCGAAAAGCCGCATATATTTTCCGCTACATGCGTTCTAACACGTAATTGGACGGAAGCAATCAACACAAAACAGCTGTTAATGTCTCTGTATCGTTTTAGACGATGCGTAAATGTCAGAAACGCATTTAAACGTTCGAAAGGTAGTTACGTAAGATATATGTTGCAGAAAGGCGGGGCAAAGGATGAGTATCAGACGACTATCGGATTATACTTGACTTTACACTCCCTCTACATTTTCATCGATGGATAAACTCAGTATCTGAGCTAACCGGAGCGAAGTCTAAAAAGGTGAGTGGAACAACAAGTTAGAGCATCCAAGTAAATCGACACTACTGAAGACATCAACAGTGGATGGAGGGTCAAAAGGAATACCTCAACACACACAGAAAGAATTCTACAAATTTGTTATGGTCCCTGTGGAATTAGAATGCAAAAATGAGAATACTGTGTTTATAGAGAATACCGTGAAGAGTCTATGAAATAGTTCAATGTTTTGTTGTCCTAAATGAACTGTAATATTAAAAGAAAACATCACGCTACATAGCATGAGTGTTCAGACTGATAAGTCCGTCCTCCATTTCTCTGCTTGCAGTACAAACTTCTTTGTCAACTTTTCTTTCTAATATTCCACAGAACGCAATTTATTAGCCATATGGATTGTGAAAACTGGAACGTAGAATCACATTTCAAATGGTTTCTGCTTCAAGTTCTAAGACTTTGCCTCTTTCCACCACAGACTTGCGTGCAGTGTTATATTCCTCACTTCAGAGATTATTTATAAATCAGTTTGGACGGAAGATACAATTCTACGAAACCACAAAGTAGTTTGTCATCTTCATCTGTTGCATTGATCTCTACCTAAAGGTACGTTTACATGGGCCATTGAAATCGTGTGCTCTCTACAGTAGAGCCCGGATGTGTTGTCCGGCATCGTTGCTGGCCACATGACTTGCAATGACAAGATTGGAATACGTTGCTGGCAGGTGGTGCCCACAGATGTTTGCGACGCCACATTATATGACTTGAAGTGTTTACACACACCATAATAATTCCGCAGAAGTGGCGAAAGCGAACTCACGTAGTGGGGGTGTGCTGTTCTGCTATTGCTTTCTACAAGGAAAAGTAACGAGAAACTGGAATTTGTGGATGCGGTCTTTTCTTGTATGGACTGCTACAAGAACTTTAAATCGTGGAATGGTGCTGGATAGGTAACTCTTCCTGGGTTTCACTAGAATGCCGCAACACAGTTTTGAATATATCACGTATGTATCTGTTTTTGGCTACTGCTGGATCACACAAAAGTTTTACGTACGTCTAAAGCACACTCTCACCTATATGCCAGCTATAAGGAAAATGAATCAAGAAATTCTTTAAACCAGATTTGGAACAACAATCTGAAGTTTGTGCTGACATTGTATCATTGTTCACTTGCACAGTGAGAGAACTGTGAAGTTCATAAATGCGACGCACCTACAGTCAGCGTTATGGGATGTGGAAAGGGATGTATACAAAGCAAATCAGAAAGCAAAGATCCGCATTCTGGTCCAGTCGAAACAGACAGACCGCAGCGTGATCCTCTGCATGACTGAATGCGGTATATGGGAGACAGAAAAGGGGGGGGGGGGGACGTGAAGTCAGCATACCGCTCTCCCGGATGTTATCTGCTTTCATGACTTTGAACTTGCTACTTCTTACTCAAGTAGCCCCTTGACTGTCATACCGAAGCTGAGTGGGCCCTGTACCTCCCTCCAAAGAAAAGTCCCTCACAGCACCGGGAATCAAAAATGTGACCTCCGCATAGCAACAGACATGCTGGCCACTTAGACTCGGAGGCGGACTAGTGTATACAACTTCTGTAACAAAAATAAAATACTGCTGATTATGAACTATCCGTCCAGTCATTGAAATATTTGTCATGCTATGCATTGGTTATAGAATATGAGGCACGTAATAAGAATACGTTATCATCGCAAGTAAACGTGATGAACAGTGAGAGCAGGCGAGAAACCACATAGACGTCTCACAGAAATGAAAACAAATAATCGGGCGTGAACTATGTTATAAGAAAGGAATTCAAAAGTCAAAATTTCCCAAACTGAACGCAACTTAAAAAACGTTAGGACTTATGTTTTCACAGAACACAGAGAAACTATGCGAATTTTAAACTGTTGCGTTCATTTGTTCCAGCTTATGTGACAAATCATTATGTTTTATCATTTCCCTGGGAGTGATCACATTCAAACTCATTCGAATAACTAAATCAGGCAAGGAGACATATCTCACTCACTTACGAGGCGTACAAATGAGGTGCGCCGGTTAGAGATTCCTATCATACGACGCACATATTGCCACTAATACCGTGTATGATACACCAGACGTGTTTGCCGGTGGAAGATTCGTTTGACTTGTCGCCTTGTCATCAAACGTTTGCGATTCCCATGAGAAAGCATTTCCTTTCAGCTGCTATTAGAGTAGTTGTACAGAATCACTTGTCATTATAGGTCCCTTCCTTACACCCCGCTGCTGCAAACGTACGTTACACCACGACACAGAAACAAATTTTAATACAGCGTACAGCGAAAAAAGAAATTGCCCAAGTGAGATTTGAAGATGACTCGTTCATGTGGCATTTCAACACCCTAACCGCGCCGCCGCTGATACTTCGCACTGCTCTATGTTGCACTTCGTGTCCGGAGACCTTTGACTGTTCCTGTTTTGCTTTTTTCTCATAATTCGGTACAACTTCCTCCTGTTTTCATGTTTGATCTGTGTTCAATTTCTGACGGGTTGCCCACTCGGCCCCCTTACCACTAAATCTGAGGGGGGTGCGATGGGAAGCTTCCCTTGTTATTACTAACTGTGTGAAGGTGGAGCAGGTCGCTAGTAACAAATCAAATCCACATAATTCATGATTTATATAGTGATATACCCTACACTTGAAGCTAAATTACGTTTAATGGAGCAAGCAAGAAGGACAGAAGATGCAGAAGAAATTTACTAGTATCAAACATTAGCGCTAATTGTAGGAAGAAGTTTCTAGGAATACACGTCTGGAGAACAGCACTGTATGTAAATCATGAGCAGTGGGAAAACCGGGAAAGAAGAAAATTGAAATGTATGAGATGTGGTGCTGCTGAACGATGCTGAAAATCAGTTGGACTGATAAGAAAAGAGAGCGTTCTTCACAGATTCAGCGAGGAAAGAATTATATGAGAAACATTAATAGGATGTGTGACAAAATGATACGACATGTGTTAAGGCACCAGAAAATATCACGAACTGGGTCACAAACGTAAAGCAATGGACTATTCGTTATACTAAACTTCGTATACTGGATTCTGTCTCAAAGTTAAACTTTGTCTCAATCCCTATTCTGCCGCTGTGCTTAAAATACGTTGACTATGTCTCGCTGAGTAAGAGGACTGTATTTTCCCGAGGGGAGACCTTCGGTACACTGTTTACTTGTATCCTTCTAAAGAGAAAGGAGATTATTTTACATTGCAATAGCAGCCCTGTTAAATAAATAATACAGCGTTTTTAGCGATTTATACTTTGATAGAATGCAATTACTAGCCACCTAGTTAAGCAAGTGACTTCGCAAGAAACACTGGAGAGTTGATATCATGAGAGCTATGTATGCCGTAGAAACCAAGAAAATTAGCAGGAGCAGAAACAATATTTCTTCACTATTTTGTTTGTTTCAACTGTTGCAGAATGCGTGAGAATGTCTTTTGTGGTAATAATCAAAGAAATGAAGCAAAAACGATGTTTCATCATTACTTCAAAGCTTTAATTACTTTCAACTGTTTCTCGTTTAAAAACTAATGTCCTCTGCTTTTCGATTAATGTTTCCATGAAGTTCTCACCGTCTCAGTCACAATTTTTGTTTTCATTGTAACCACTCAGCTGTACCTGAAGCTCGATTGCTGTCGCTGCAGATTATGCGAAACTGAAATAATGCTTGTTTTGTGAACAATATTTTAAAAATGGCTCTGAGCACTTTGCGACTTAACTTCTGAGGTCATCAGTCGCCTAGAACTTAGAACTAATTAAACCTAACTAACCTAAGGACATCACACTCATCCATGCCCGAGGCAGGATTCGAACCTGCGACCGTAGCGGTCGCTCGGATCCAGACTGTAGCGCCCAGAACCGCACGACCACTCCGGCCGGCGAACAATATTTTAACCACCCTTTATTCATACTGCAGTAGACGATACCAACAGATGTAGAATACAAAGTCGAAGTGAAGAGGGGGTGTAGTGTATCACGGACAGCCCATTAAATTACTGCTGCAACCACGTCTGTGAAGAAGACAATCTTTTACAAGCGAGATTTTAGCGATGACGAAATGGCAAGGGAAAGTAAAGGTGGAAGAGAAGGATAGAGATCCACAAAAGAAGTGGTCTTCAAGTTAGCATTGTTAGATACTGACAAACTAATCTCGGCAACCGCTTGAGATATTTCTATGTTGGAAAGATCTCGAAGGAGTTCCACTCAGCTTTATGACACCAAATCAGAGATACTGTTGTTGTGATCTTCAGTCCTGAGAGTGGTTTGATGCATCTCTCCATGCTACTCTACCCTGTGCAAGCTTCTTCATCTCCCAGTACCTACTGCAACCTACATCCTTCTGAATCTGTTTAGTGTATTCATCTCTTGGTCTTCCTCTACGATTTTTACCCTACACACTGCCTCCCAATACTAAATTGGTGATCCCTTGATGTCTCAGAATATGCCCCACCAACCGATCCCTTCTCCTAGTCAAGTTTTGCCACAAATTTCTCTTCTCTCCAATTCTATTCAATACCTCCTCATTAGTTATGTGATCTACCCATCTAATCTTCAGCATTCTTCTGTAGCACCACATTTCGAAAGCTTCCATTCTCTTCGTATCTAAACTTTTTATCGTCCACTCCATACAAATACTTTCAGAAACGACTTACTGACACTTAAATCTATACTCGATGTTAACAAATTTTTGTTCTGCAGAAACGCTTTCCGTGCCATTGCCAGTCTACATTTTATATCCTCTCTACTTCGACCATCATCAGTTATTTTGCTCCACAAATAGCAAAACTCATTTACTATTTTAAGCCTCTCATTTCCTAGTCTAATTCCTGCAGCATCACCCGATTTAATTCGACTACATTCCATTATCTTCGTTTTGCTTCTGTTGATGTTCATCTTATATCTTCAAAAAAGAAACTAAAATGACACTTTAGCCGTCGAAGTGGCATCAAATGGGAAGAGTCCTCACAGGCAAGAAGCTACATGTCATTTTTTAAAAACATTATACAAGTATTTAATCGTCAAAAGTGATCTAAAGTAAAAAAAAGTCATGAAATAATTAGCCAGATTATAGTTACAAAGAATTATTTAAGCAAGTTAACTTAAAGGTATAGTCATGACCAAATTTACCTGTCTGGTGGTTAGTACGTAATCTGTTGAGTTATTTATTTTCATCTGACTGTGATCATAACGATAATATGAGAAGGAAGTTGCCACTCACCAAATATCGGAGATGCTGAATCGCAGATTGGCACAACAAAAAGACTCTCACAATTAAAGCTTCCAGCCAAGGCCTTGGTCAACACTAGACTCACACACACCCACCCACACACACACACACACACACACACACACACACGCACACACACACACACACACACACACACACACATACTCTCACACAACGCAACTCACTGTATGAGTTGCGTTTGCGTGGGTGCGCGCGCGCGTGTATGTCTGTGTGTGTGTGTGTGTGTGTGTGTGTGTGTGTGTGTGTGTGAGTCTACTGTTGACGAAGGCCTTGGCTGGAAGCTTTAATTGTGAGAGTCTTTTTGTTGTGCCAATCTGCGATTCAGCATCTCCGCTGTTTGGTGAGTGGCAACTTCCTTCTCATAATATTGTTACATTCCATGCTGGATTTTTCATTGTTTGTCAGTGAACATAAAATTACTTACGTAGCAGCTTCGCGTTTTTTCTATGCTTTATATAAGAAAAATTGTTGTTGCTGCCTTTTGTTGTACGATTAAAGCTTTTTCACAGAATTGTTTAGTTTCCAGGAGAGTTAATAAGAACCACAGAGAGAAGCCCGTTTCGAGTGTCAGGACTTCTATATCGATTTTGAGTCAGTATAAGAGGTCACTGCTACAGACATCAGATAGGTATTCTGTTTTGTGTTCTTCTTTTGTACAGATTCTGTTCCAGACTTTCATTCCAGACGCTAAAACGATTTTCGCTATGGGTGGCTCTGCATAAATAGAGGAAGTATCTATTCGAAGCCTCAAAGATGAAAGCCATTTTTTGTAATCAGTGTCTCTATTAAGATGATTTTAAGAGTACAGCTATTTGTACGCTATATCCAGGAGAGCAGGAGCAGACGGTAAATATCCCAGGCGTTTCCAGATGATATATGTCAGTCGGTACAATAAGAATGCTGTTCGTGATTGATTGTGAAATCGTGTACCAGAGATAGTAAATTGCAGATTAAAGTTGATGGATAGTAAACTGTAGGATAGTCACTTAAGGTCCACATGCCATCACTATGAAAAGGAGCCTGTTTACTGAATTAGTCAGAGAGACAACTTAGGTATAAATCGTATTTTTCGTGGAGTTCGCTGTTTTAGTGTTCTGGATGGTAGTCTGTATGCAATAAATGGTGAGTTCCCAAATAACATGTAAGTGACACTTTATTAACAAAGCACATAAAGAAAAAGGTTCAACGCATGTAGATTCAGCTCGATACAATTGAAAGGATCCTCCTGATCTGGTACGAATGTGAAGAAGTCCGTTGTGGCATGGTCTACCGCGATGTCGTGAAATGTGTCGTGTTGGTAAATGCTAGATGCTGGTTTACATAGAAGAATACCAGTTCCAGGTCAACAGAATACGGGGAAGACCAGCATCATTTGAAGTAAAGGCTCCGAGGGTGACGGCTGGCGTATCAGAGAGACACAGCTGGCTTGAGCTTCGATGTATGGGCCGCTGGGAACAGACATTGCAAAGTCGGGAGCGTAAGCATGGGCTTGTGCTGCATGCTTGCTGATCGAGCAGCAACTTAAATAGGCAGCATGCGGTACTTGGTGAGCACGTGACCTACGAATGTAATGTAGTACCGCAGCGCCGTCAGTTTCGATGCACGCGCTGCTTGTGGTCGAAGCTGGCGCCTTTGGTGGTAAATACTGGAGGTTGGCTTGGCAACAGGCGTGCTTGTATTTGTCAGCCACACTGTTGCCAAACACATGGTGCGCTTGCATTGCTCGGCTTAGTACCCAACCACGATATTATCGCATTTGGTATCTCGTAGCCATTATCGGAAACACGTCTTGACATTACTGTAAACAAGTACGGTTGTGGTCAGATATGGTGTGCATATGCTATGAAGTGATTCTGAGTGCTCTCGTTAAGTACTGTCAGTAGAACAGTGCGGCATTATTCATAACCATGGATGCCCCTGAGAGTGGAAAACGGAGGAGGATGCCGTGAAAGTGGACACATTCAAGTTTATACTAAAAATGTGTACAGTTTTTCCAGGAAGAAAAAAAACCAAGATCAGGTGATGATACCTTTGTGGCAAAACAATCTTGCGAGGGGCAAATATGGTAGGGAAGTCAGAAAGAACAGTAAAATACGTTTTTAAGTACTTCAAGAATGCGGAAGAAACTGGAGAAAAAGTCACAACTCTCAGAAAACATGGGAGTTCTAGAAAAGTAGTTTCTCTAGATGACTTCTATAAAGAGCTTATTCGAAGAAAATTTTTAGAGCACTCTGAGCAGAAGAAAATCCCATCATTGAGAGGGTGCTTATGTTTTCAAAAACTGAGATAAACTTTCAGGAGGGAGGGGAAGCAGTTGGTAAAAAAATGTGGCTTCGTTTCAAAAACTGTGGAAGTAAGAGAACCATCCAAAAACAGAATGTTTCGATATTGTTGCAAATGCTGCGGAATACTTGAAAGCAATCGTAAATTATGAAAAAGGCACAAATAAACCTGTGATATCCACGGATGAAACGTGGGGGCCTCTCCACTACATTCCGAAAAAGTGCTGCAACGGTAAGAAGTTCCAGCTGTAATTACTAATAACAGTGCAGGCCATAGAGCTACAATAAAGCGCCAAAGAAACTGGTACAGGCATGAGGATTCAAATACAGTTATATGTAAACAGGCAGAATACGGCGTTGCGGTCGGCAGCGCCTATGTAAGACAAGTGTCTACCGCAGTTGTTAGATCGGTTACTGCTGTTACAATGGCAGGTTATCAAGACTTAAGTGCGTTTGAACGTGGTGTTGTAGTAGGTGCAAGAGCCATGGGACACAGTATCTCCAAGGTAGGGATGAAGTGGGGATTCTCCCGTACGACCAATTCACGAGTGTACCGTGAAAATCAGGAATCCGGTAAACCATCAACTCTCCGACATCGCCGTGGCCGGAAAAAGATCCTGCAAGAACGGGATCAACGACGACTGAAAAGAATCGTTCAGTGTGACAGAAGTGCAATGCTTCCGCAAATTGCTGCAGATTACAGTGCTGGGCCATCAACAAGTGTCAGCGTGCGAATCATTTAAATGAAACGTCATCGATGTGGGCTTTCGGAGCCGAAGGCCTACTCCGTACCCTTGATGACTGCGTGACACAAAACTTTACGCCTCGCCTGGAGCCGTCGACACCGACATTGGACTGTAGGTGACTGGAAACATGTTGCCTGGTCGCACGAGTCTCGCTTTAAATGGTATCGAGCGGATAGACGTGTACAGGTATGGAGACCACCTCATGAATTCATGGACTCTGAATGTCAGCAGGAACTGTTCAAGCGGATGGAGGCTCTGCAATGGTGTGAGGTGTGTGAAGTTGCAGTGATGTGGGACCCCTGATACGCGTAGATACGTGTCGCACAAGTGACACGGACGTAAGCATCGTGTCTGATCACCTGCATCCATTCATATCCATTGTGCATTCCGACGGACGTGGACAATTCCCGCAGGACGATCCGGCACACCACACGTCCAGAATTGTTACAGAGTGGCTCCAGGAACACTCTTCTGAGTTTAAACACTTCCGATGGCCACCAAATACCCCCAGATGTGAACATTAATGATCATATCTTGGATGTCTTGCAACGCGCTGTTCGGAAGAGATCTGCACCACCTCGTACTCTTGCAGGTTTATGGACAGCCCTGCAGGATTCATGGTGTCAGTACCCTCCCGCACAACTTCAAGAATGGAGTTCATACCAAGTCGTGTTGCGGCGCTTCTGCGTGCTCGCGGGTGCCCTACACGATATTAGCAGGTATATCAGTATCTTTGGCTTTTCAGTGCATTATTGTGAACGCTGGAGGAGCAATGGTTTTCGTAGGAAGAGCAGAGTTAATTTTCGGTTCACAATGTAAATCTCAAGGTTATCTCAACGGCATGCCTGGAGATAACTGTCGTAAATGTCAACAAGAGAAACTGTAGGTAACATCACAGTTTTTGGTATTGTTGTTCTGAAAAATAATGTCCCTGCTAGCGTAACAGGTAAAAAGGACATAATTGCGTGACTCATTCACAACAAAATAAGCCGAGTTTAACAAGACGAGAGTTTTTACAAACACTGTTTCATAATAATCCAAAGGTTTTTTAAAGGCACATACCGTTTTAAAGCGTAAGGGATATACTATTGTGAGGCTCTGACAATACTACTTTGATTTTAAGTGTGAAGGGTTAATCTGCGATGCAATGATACAAGAAATTTCAGAAAATATTTCTTGCATTAATTTAATTACCCTAAAACAACTTACCAAAGGCTGATTATCAAAAATTACCCAGTGCGACTGGTTGAAATCTTGAACATGTAAACCGAATTGAACAGCGATGCATAGATGACTTAATGGACAAGAAATAGAGAATATAGTAATCAATGTGAATAAAATGCTGTACATGATGACGACAGTGATATGGAAATCGACATGGTGGATGAAACTGGAAAGGGTTTCAGTGAAACAGGTACTGCGGATGAAGAACTTCGCCTCTACCTCTTGTATGGTGGACCAACGACTTCGTAACTCTAATCACTGCATAATTGTAGCTGCACCGTCCTTCTATCCCTCCACAACTCCGATTACGCACGCCCTCACTTGCATGTGCAGTATTATTTTGGTCGACTATGTCTCCGGTGTAAGAACGCCTGGAGGAAGACTACCCACTTGTCGTCAATGTTGTGCCATGGGCAGAATTGGCCGACATGTGGCGAGTTTATGGCCGTTTGTACGGTAGATCCGACGTAAAGGAGCGATGTAAGTAGTTTTCAGCAAAACGAGGACTAGCGAAATGCTTCAGAACAGTTCATAAGCACAGCTACCACTGCAGCCTTGAGGAACACGTTAGCAACCAAGTTTACCAAGGAGGGGTCAGGCTCTGCTACAAACTGAACACGGCACTTCCGTTTTGTTTCTGACCAAGCGGAGTCCTAGAACATTGGAAAGAAAAGCAACTTTTACGTATAAATACCAGATCCAGGGCCAAATAATTTCAGTGAACTGGAAGATTTACACTACTGTCCATCAAAATTGCTACACCAAGAAGAAATGCTGATGATAAATGGGTATTCATTGGACAAATATATTATACTAGAACTGACGTATGATTACATTTTCACGCAATTTGGCTGCATAGATCCTGAGAAATCAGTACCCAGAACAACCACCTCTGACCGTAATAACGGCCTTGATACGGCTAGGTATTGAGTCAAACAGAGCTTGGATGGCTTGTACAGATACAGCTGCCCATGCAGCTTTATCGCGATACCACAGTTCATGAAGAGTAGTGATTGGCGTATAGTGACGAGCCAGTTACTCGGCCACCATTGACCAGACGTTTTCAATTGGTGACCGATCTCGAGAACGTGCTGACCAGGGCAGCAGTCGAACATTATCTGTATCCAGAAAGGCCCGTACAGGACCTGCAACATGCGGTCGTGCATTATGCTGCTGAAATGTAGGGTTTCGCAGGGATCGAATAAAGGGTAGAGCCACGGGTCGTAACACATCTGAAATGTAACGTCCACTGTTCAAAGTGCCGTCAATGCGAACAAGAGGTGACCGAGACGTGTAACCAATGGCATCCCATACTATTACGCCGGGTGATACGCCAGTATGGCGATGACGAATACACGCTTCCAATGTGCGTTCACCGCGATGTCGCCAAACAGGGATGCGACCATCATGATGCTGTAAACAGAACCTGGATTCATCCGAAAAAATGACATTTTGACGTTCGTGTACCCAGGTTCATCGTTGAGTACACCATCGCAGGCGCTCCTGTCTGTGATGCAGCGTCAAGGGTAAACGCAGCCATGGTCTCAGAGCTGATAATCCATGCTGCTGCAAACGTCATCGAACTGTTCGTGTAAATGGTTGTCGTCTTGCAAACGTCCCCATCCGCTGACTCAGGGATCGAGACGTGGCTGCACGATCCGTTACAGCCATGCGGATAAGATGCTTGTAATATAGACTGATAGTAATACGAGGCCGTTGGGATCCAGAACGGCATTCCGTATTACCCTCCTGAATCCACCGATTACATATTCTGCTAACAGTCATTGGATCTCGACCAACGCGAACAGCAATGTCGTGATACGATAAACCACAATCGCGATAGGCTACATTACGACCTTTATCAAAATTCGGAAACGTGATGGTACGTGTTTCTCCTCCTTACACGAGGCATCACAACAACGTTTCACCAGGCAATGCCGGTCAACTGCTGTTTGTGTATGAGAAATCGGTAGGAAACTTTCCTCATGCCAGCAGATTGTAGGTGTCGCTACCGGCGCCAACCTTGTGTGAATGCTCTGAAAGCTAATCATTTGCATATCACAGCATTTTCTTCCTGTTGGTCAAATGTCGTGTCTGTAGCACGTCAACTTTATGGTGTAGCAATTTTTATGGCAGGTAGTGTAGATCCTTTGCAGAGACGCTTTGACAAAGCTTTTGACGGAATTGGTCAAAATTATTTATTAAAAGTCTTGAATAAGAAGTGTCTTAATAATTACTTCCGTAAGATTATTTACATCCTTATCTGCTGTGCCACGCGAAAAATCGAAATCATTGATGAAATAAGTAAGGAAATTCAAGTAAGACGACCATCAAGATGAGAAAGCTGACTGTCGTCATTGCTTTAGACGGTATGCTTCGAACCATTCTTTATAGATTCTAAACTGCATTTACTGATTGTGACGTGCCAGTGGTAAACATGAAAGCGTCTAAATGAACATGCTGCAAATGGGGACGTATGGTTTTCGTTCTGTTGTTAACAGAAGTATGATTATGACCACTATCTAATCGGAAGCGATAACTAAATTTTGAAACGATTTCTGCGATTGTTGCCGCATGAAAATAAAGGAAATTAGTCAATCAGACAGTTATTCTCCGTTGAATATAAGTAATATTTCCACAGTTGAGAAGCTGACTGTCCGCTTGGCTCGAATTTTTGTTTTTGGCGTCAAGAATATCTGTCCAGCTTATGCAGACAACGTCACAGAGGAAATTAAGTGCATGAAAATCGTGATGAAACAGCACTGTTAGGCTGGTGGTGGAAAAATAATAAACTTCCAGTAACCACAAACATTAAAACTAGGCCCAAATTCTAATGAGCTGTATGTCGACTGCATACAGACATCTGAGACGAGAAAGCAGCTTGTATGCCGGTTGTCCACCAATCTACACAACCTGGTGACTGTATTCTGGACGGAAAAAATGAACCGAATGTGTATCACAACGAGAAAACAGCAAGAAAGCAACTTAAGTAGTTAAAGAGCGTTGCCCTTGTAAATGTAGATGTAATAATATCGGCTGTTTCCCATCTCTAAGATTTTAGTTTCCTGAATCAAACATGTACCTAGTTGCCTCCCGTGACTTGGCACCATTTTTAAGACGTCTTTTAAAATCGTTTATGGATTCAATATAACCGCGTAATTGTGACATACCAGTTCGTGGCCGCACCCGTCGGCTAGTGCCGGGCACTATTGCAGAATCCAGCACCAGTTTCCGGTTTCCAGGGGACGAGGAGAATTCTCCAGCCTGGAGATAATAGGCTTGTTTTTCCGCAATTCAGCTAAATGGTTGTGGTCTGACCGAACCCTGCTGTTTGCAAAGGTGAGTGATTTGCGCAGGATGCGTGGTGTGTACTAATAATCTTTGGAAAATGCAGAACACAAAAATCAGAAAAGTAATAGAATGTGTGAATTGTTCTTGGTGGAATAAGATTCTTTGTAACAACAATAAAGAATTAGTGGGTAGGATATGGATGAATTGAACGGAATAATGGATTTTAAACATTGACCTCAAAAGAAGACTATCAGCTGTGGGTAGGGATTATTTAAGAAGCAACGCGGGAATGTCAAAAATCGAGAAGAAAACTAATGATTAAGAAAGAGCTAGAATTAGGGCATATTAAACTGTGGTATACAGAAGTGAAAGAAAATCACCAAAGTTGCGGTTATTTCTTGAGAATGCCAGATTATCGGTTGCCAAAGAAAATTTCTGAATTTAAATCGCGAAGATGACGTAAATGCGACAGACCATGACGTTCTTGGGAAGAGTACATCAACGAAATAATGGAACATCGCGGTGTACGAAAGGAGGATGCACTGAATAAAAAGGCTAGACAAAAAGATAGAAGATAACTGGAATACAGCAAAATACTGTTATTAATTGAACTTTTTATTAATTAATCCAATAGTAATAATGTAATGTCTCAGAGACTTGGTAAGAAGGAGCATCTTATAACAATTACTATGAAAGTTAGCAGAAGGCCAACTGGGGTGCCTCCATTTTACTCTGGAGGCTTGTTGGCAGAAAAGTTGACCTGTTAGAATAATTTCGTGGAGCGGTGTGGTAGGTTGCGGAATCGGCAGTCGACTGGTAGCACGGGTGTCGTGAGCCTAGGGGGAGGGGGGGTGGAGTTAAGGATTAAAAAGTGTTGCACATGAAGTCGGAAGTGAGTTGTCAAGAGCGAACAATACAGTTGTTTTCCGATTTTTGTAAGAAAGGGAGCGAGTTGATGAGCTGGCATTTCTGGGTGGGCAGATGTTTCACAACTTGGAGAGACAGCTAGCTGGAAGTAGTGTTTGATTATAATGAGGCGGAGTTAACGAACTCATATGGAAGAAATTATTTCCATTTGCCGGTCCTGTGTGGCCGAGCGGTTCTAGGCACTTCAGTCTGGAACCGCGCGACCGCTACGGTCGCAGGTTCGAATCCTGCCTCGGGCATGGATGTGTGTGATGTCCTTAGGTTAGTTAGGTTCAAGTAGTTCTAAGTTCAAGGGGACTGATGACCTTAGGTGTTAAGTCCCGTAGTGCTCAGAGCCATTTGAACCATTTTTTTATTACTATTTATTCCGGTGGAAACGCTTGACGTTTTTGCGTGTGTCCTTCTCGCTTTTAACTGTATACCGTTCTCCAGCTTTATTTACGGAGGAGATGCCGTAAATCGGTCGCAAATTGTAACGGAACTGCCGCGCGGGATTAGCCGAGCGATCTGGAGCGCTGCAGTCATGGACTGCGCGGCTGGTCCCGGCGGAGATTCGAGTCCTCCCTTGGGCATTGGTGTGTGTGTTTGTCCTTAGGATAATTTAGGTTAAGCAGTGTGTAAGCTTAGGGACTGATGACCTTAGCAGTTAAGTCCCATAAGGTTTCACACACATTTTTTGCAACGGAACTGATTATTCGATTCATTCAGTAAATTTACAATACGATACAAAAATCCGTATAGTTTTAACGATACCGGTACAATAGCTCTGTGCACTTACAGAATAATTGTACATCTAACATTAACAATATTAATTTTATTGTTTTTCAAATCTCTTAATTATTTCTGATGTATTGGATTTATTTAGAAATACACATATCCAATTTTATTTGTGTTTGGAGTCATCTACATTAAAATTGTTGGTTGTAAACTTAAAACAAATAACTTGAAAGAAAAGATTATCGATGAGAGACTCATTTATTATGTAAAAGATTTTCTGTGTCCTCCTTGGCGCCAAATTAGAAATTGTCGTATGAAGTTCACGGAAAGTTGTACCGTGTGTGCCATGTCGTCTTCTGAGTTTCAGACATAGCTGAAAGTTTAAATTGTGATGTCTCATTATGAAGGCGTATGCTCCCGGTATCTGAGTGGTCAGCGCGACAGAATGTCAGTCATAAAGGCCCGGGTTCGATTTCTGGCTGGGTCGGAGATTTTCTCCGCTCGGGGACTGGGTGTTGTGTTGTCCTAATCATCATTATTTCATTCCCATCGACGCGTAAGTCGCCGAAGTGGCGTCAAATCGAAAGACTTGCACACGGCGACCGCTACCCGAGGGGAGGCCCTAGTCACACGCCTTTTTTTTTATTATGATGAGAATTAAATGCGCTATGTGAAAGACGAAGTGCCTGCCACTACCTATTTCAATGTATATATTCAAAACCAAAACCTGAATAACTCCTGCAAGCAGAAATACACCTCTAGTTCTTCATCCAACAAATACGTCGAAAGACATCGAATGAAAACAAAAGGCTACGTGATGAAGATTACCAAATTAAGTTTTATCACAATTTTTATTTTATGAATAATTCAACTTTTGTCCGTATTTGTTCTTAGTGGCAGATTGTATCACGTAAACGTATGCAATGCAATACTTCGAAAGATGTGTTTCAAAATTAACAAAGTATTGAGTATGAGCTTTGAATACGATGTAGTGACTGTTTCTGGTGAATGTTTCCTAATCCAGTGGTCGTATCTCAGTATCTTTCGACAGTATTTCGAATGCTACAGGGCAATGATTAGTGTTCTAGAAGACATGACTATTTTAATCCTGTCTCGGAGGTTAAAGTGATTCTGGTGACCCTTCTTTAGAGGGTGACTGAGCTCGAATTTATACACTCCACAACAGGTTCAAATATCATATTCTCCAGCAAGCTAAGTGGAGACTCTTAGTCGTACAGAAAAAAGGAAAGGGGTGCTGTTGTAGTAAATCTAATGTAGTTAAATTTTGTACTGGGATATGTTCTCGCTGAAGGCTGCGGTTTTCGAGTTATTCAAGCAAAACGAGTTTGAAGGTCACTGTTGTATGTTTTTCTTGAATAATTCGTAAACAACTGCCTCTAGCGAAAACGCATCCCAATACAAAATTTAACCACAGTATTTTCTTTAGGACTAATTGTTTGCATGTAACGAGCAAGAGAATATGAAAATACTCTGCATAGTACTTGAACGTACTGTGGGTTGCATAAAACCCAACAGTAGGGGGCAGCTGAATTAACTTGTATTTTTAGTAGTCCATATAAACAATCTTGGTGCGCCAGCAAACCGTTCTGAGAATATTTGCGGAGCAGTGCGTCTCGTTATCTGTCTCGCACATCGCATGATGCAGAGTGTCCGTTGATTTTGGGCGTGACTGTGAGTGGGTCTTTGTCAGACGCTATGGAACATTCGAGACGGCAGTCGAGAAGGAACGTTTTATTCAGTCCTGAGCGATGCACACCATGGAAACATGCCAAGCTATAAAAAGTTCTCTAAATACAATAACCAGATGTTGTTCACAGAACAAATGCCTAGACAACGGATGTTGAAAAGCAACGTGGCCTGCACAGACGTAAAATTGGAACTTGTACGCCGCTATTATCTAGAAATGAACTTCCTACAAGGAGATTCGAGCAGTCTGAACAGTGGTATTACAATCGGACATACGAACCATATGCTTCTAAGTAGGAAATAATGTCTGCCTGCTGGCAAAAATATGTTCAAAATAAAATTAAGAGCAGATTCCACATGCCAACATTTTCAAGTAATTGACTCGCTGCAAGAAAGATGTGGATGAACTGAACAAAACAAAATATAGGGCTGAGTAAGAAAGAAATTGGCTCTCTTAACCGAGTCCAGAGAGTACCAGTTGTCTGGGAACTCGCATTACGGACTGACTGCTCTTGATTGCCGACAGCCAAGTACAACACTTTCATGTGGACATTGGATAGTTACATATATGTATGTTAAGTACTTCCATGCTTAATATACTTGTGTACATGATAGATAATGAACATTTTATGATAGTTACTCTGCTCAAGTGTTAAATATAGATGTAAAGTTATTTAAAGATCGACTCAGGAAGATGTACAGACAAGACAGAACTCCTTCAGTAATGCTGGGAACGGAATAGATTTTGTTTATCTTTAAATATTTTGTTTGAGTTATTTAATTCCCTCAAAAACGTCTGTTCTCTGAAAGTATGAATGGCTTGACTTCTCTTTTTTAGCAAATACTCGTTCTCCTCTTTTTCCTTTCCCACTACAGGGTAAAATATTTCAGAGATGAGAAATTTGTTTAGCTATTTATCATGCTATAACAAATGGAAGACGTTGGTTTGTTCTGAGTCACTCACATCAATACCATTTCATTTGAGTTTGATTCGCTATTAATGTCGTTGAAAACAGGCCGGAGAAGAGAAGAATGGTGAGCAAAAGGCAAAAAACTGTAAGGAGAGAACTGTGACCTGTAACGAAGAACAGAGAGAACGGTGTAAGGCCTGCATTCAGATCACTAGCTGCACCTGAGTTCAAATCACACTTCGAACAATATTTCTCTAATGTTTGGAAAAGAATTTACCTGTTGTTATTTTAAATATCTTCAATTTTGCTGCAGACTAGGAAGAAATGATTAGAGTACGTGCCTTGTAGCTGCGACAGCACACGTGTGATCGTCTATGTGGACTGTACGCTGTGAGTCAGCTTTGTGTTGAGTTGTCAGTCTCAATATTTACACGATGTTATCGTACGCGTAGTGGGCGCCGAAATTGAAATGTCTACATACACGTAAAGCAATTTTGCTTTTCATCGCATGTTGGAAGAGGGACTGCGTGGTGAGTGAAACAGTGTGTGTGTGTGTGCATGCATGGAAATGGAGTTCATGCAGTGTGCTTAGCGCAGTCGGTTTCTCTTTTTTTTCCTGCTTCTGTGATGAATGGCAGCCGACGCAACTGGAAGGCTTATCAGGACAAAAAAAGTGAGTGAGTTTTCGTAAAATAGAAAATGAGATATAGATTCCAACAACTACTGAAGGGGTCTCCAAAAGAAAGTGATGACGCATAAGAGCATATTTTGACATATTGTATGTCATTATTTTGATTAAATACGAAGAGAAGAACATAAACACAGTAATAAGGACCATGTATGTCGTTTTGACATATTGCGTATCATTCTTTTGATTAAATTCGAAGACAAGAACATAAACACAGTAATAAGGAACCATGTATGTAGAAGACAGTGCATTCTATCGTTGCTTTACTCATTACTAGCATGTGGTGCATTCTAACATGCAATAGATAGCGTAAACAGTCTAATCTTTACTAAATTGAGTGTTCTATGTTAACCGGGGACCTAGAAACGACGGAGAGGTCCGGCCCGCCGCAGCCTCAGTGATCCACAACCCCACGACGACTACCGCAGTCCACTTCACCCCTCCACCACCTCACACTGAACCCAGGGTTGCTGTGCGTTTCGGCCTCCGGTGGACCCCCCCCCCCCCCCCCGTCCCTCCCCACCAGGGAACGTCTCACACCAGACGAGTGTAACCACTATGTTTGCTTGGTAAAGTAATGGTGGTGTAGCGTACGTGAAGAACTTGTTTGCGCAGCAATCGCCGACATAGTGTAGCTGAGGTGGAATAAGGGGAACCAGCCCGCATTCGCCGAGGCAGATGGAAAACCATTCACAGCGTGGCCGGCTCACTGGACCTCGACACAAGTCCGCAGGGTGGATTCGTGCCGTGGACCAGGTGCTCCTTCCCGCTCCAGAAAGCCGTGCGTTAGAGCGCTCGGCTAACCAGGCGGGCAAATTGAGTGTTAGCACATTCTTCTACGGACCCCTTCAACTCCGTAACAATTTTGAATGCTTTCTCTTCTTCACTCTCTCTAAAAAGAAGTAATGAATTTTGTGATCACGAAATATGATGTACACTGAAGCCCACTTAAGTTGATGGTGATCTGAACACACATCTTACGTCACTTGAGCACCGTTGAGTAGCAAAAACTTTCCTCTTCAAGCTAATGTCTTACGGATAGGCAGATCTTGATATCCACAAGTGAAATTTACTTATTTTCAAGTGTTCTAACGATAGCAACAGGTAAGAAAAGTAGTAATAAACCTCATTTGTTGGCACACGAATTTTTCTTGGTGCAGATTATGTTTCCTTTTGTGATTTGTTTTCACAAAACATGTTATTCCTTTTTGGAGAGTGTGTGGAAGACCAAAGCACTCAAAAGTGTTACACAACTGAAGGGGTCAGCGGAAGAAAGTTCTAACACTATATTTGGTGAAGATTAGGTTATTCATTTTATCTGCTGTATTTAGGAATCAACCACATTCTGGTAAGAAGTAGTTCCGTATGTATCCATATGTATCCAACCCACGTGGTAATAATAGTCGTTATGATACATGTGTCCTCCCATTCCTTACCGTTGAAGCATATAACCTCATTATGTAACTAATTAATTTTGGCTTTCTAACAGAAGAAGAGGGTTATGATGATAGGTAGTTCGCAAGGTAGAGGCAGCAGCAGTTGCAGCAAGTGTTGGGGAGTGAGAACCATGTCACCAACTTTGTGAAGCGTAGTGAAGGGTTGGCTCAGGTTGTAGGGGAATTATGTGGAAATTTTACGAAAGAGGATCAGGTTGTGATTGTAGGTGGAGCTGGGAATAGTCTTGACAGGGACGGGGAGTACGCTGTAGTTGGTGACCTGGTTAAGATATCTCTTCAAACTGGTGTCATTTCTTCGTGCAGCTGTTGCAGCGTCATGATCCGCCCCATCTTAATCCTGCTGGTAGTCGTGTTAACGTGGGACTGAAGAAGGCACTGATGGCGCAGGGCATGGCTCACATTGCAGTGGTGCCAGTTGAGTCTATCAATAGATCGGGTTTCACTAGGCACGGCCAGTATCGAAAAATGTGTGGAAAGGGGAGGCTGGAAAAGAGTAGTGGGCGGTGGTGAGTTCACTCATGGGAAAATTCCTGTTGCAGTTGGCGTTAGAGCTGCACCTTTTTTTAGATTGAAGTCAGCTGATAGGTATTCCTGCTTAAAGGAAGTCCCTCTAACAAAGGAATCACCTTCAGAGGAGATCAGGTATCCAAGTAGTGGAGGAATTAGCATGTTTCATCAGAGTATAACAGATACTAGAGATAAATTTAGTGAATTGCTTATAGACGTTGACTCTGACATTATTCGTAAATCGGAACACCACTTAAATAACTTGACAGTTCGGAGGCTTCCTTTAGCAGGATACAGATTAATTGGCTCTTTTCTAAAGAGTTCTTTGAGGAGGGGGATTGGCCACGTACGTAAAAAACCCTATTCCATTTGAGGTCGTAGACATATCACAGCATTGCACTGGATATTGCGCAGGGCCAACTGAATTTAGTGAAACTAGACTTCTAATTGTTGTTATTTATAGGTCCCCTAACTCTGACTTCAGAGCATTTCTGCTCAGGCTAGAGAGGGTTCTTGGTACACTTTATACGAAGCACCGAAAATTAGTTACTTGTGGTGACTACAATATTAATTTTGTATGAGATGGTGCAAGGAAAAAGATGTTGGAAGACCTCCTGAATTCATTCGATCTGATGCAGACACTGTTTTTTCCAACCAGGGTGCAGGGAAACAGTAGCGCAGCCACAGACAATATTTTTATTCGTTCTTCATTACAAAATGGATTTACTGTTAGTAAAAGGGTGATTGGCCTTTCAGACCGTGATGCACAAATTTTGTCACTAAGAGATTTTAGTACTCAAGCAAATGTTATATATAAATACAAACTGTGTAGAAAAGGCAATGCAACGACTATAGAGTTTTTTAAACCTCGTTAAGGAACAAGAGTGGCAGGATGTTTAAAATGCCGATAACATAGGTACAAGTATAATGCAATTCGTAACACATTTCTCATACTCTTTGAAAGTTGCTTTCCGTTAGAACGCTCTAAACAGGGTACTAGCAGTAAAAGTGACTGACTAGTGTACTAAGGATATCATATAGAACAAAGTTGTTAGAAGTAGTCACAATCAAGCTGCAGTAACCCACTAGAAACAGTATTGTAAGGTGCTTAAAAATATAATTAGGAGGGCAAAGAGTATGTGGTACACAAAAAGAATAGCTAATTCACAGGATAAAATTAAAACCATACGGTCAGTCGTGTAGGAAGTGTCTAGTAAGCAGCAAAAGGTCAACTACGTAAAGTCAGTTAGTAGCAAAAATATTTCTCTTACTGGTAAGTCAGATATAGGTACAGTATTTAACAATCACTTTCTGAGCGTTACTGGTGAATTGAATAAAAACTTAGTTTCTACAGGGAATCATATAATTCTATTGGAAAATGCCTTTCCGAAACTGATGTCTGACACACTCCTCTGTAATACTCAGAAGGGGGAAACTGAGTCAATAATTAAATCACTGAAGACTAAGAACTCTCATGGATATGATGGAATGCCTGTCAGAATATTAAAGTACTGTACTGCGCACTTTTCTGATCCATATTTATAGTTTTTCCCTTCCTTTAAGAATGATCCTGATCGTGTGAAGTACTCAGTAGTAAAGACGCTTTATAATAAGGGAGGAAGGGAAATGTAGATAAACTGAGACGTATTTCTATGCCATCAGTGTTTGCAAAATTTATTGAAAAGGCTTTGTATGTAAGGATAAGTGATCATTTTATTTCACATAATTTGCTATCAAATATACAGTTCGGTTTTAGAAGTGGTTTAACAACTGAAAACGCTATATTCTCTATTCTCTGTGAGGCACTGGATGGATTAAGCAAAACCTTTCGTACGCTGGGCATCTTTTTTTGATTTAACTAAGGCGTTTGACAGTGTTGATCACCACATATTGCATTATCGAATACGGGGAGTAGCTTACAATTTGTTCATCTCTTACTTTAACAACGGACAGCAAAAGTTCACTATCCACAATGTCGAGAATGGCTCTGATGTGGGGTCTGAGTTGGACACGGTCAAATGGGAGTATTCAAATACAGAGATATGTAAACAGGCAGAATACCGCGCTGCGGTCGGCAACGCCTTTATAAGACAAGCGTCTTGCGCAGTTGTTGGATCGGTTACTGCTGCTACAATGGAAGGTTATCAAGATTTAAGTGAGTTTGAACGTGATGTTACAGTCGGCGCACGAGCGATGGGACACAGCATATTCGAGGTAGCGATGAAGTGGGGATTTTCCTGTACGACCAGTTCACGAGAGTGTACCGTGAATATCAGGAATGGATTGTAACATCAAATCTCCGACATCGCTGCGGCCGGAAAAAGATCCTGCAAGAACGGGACCAGCGACGGCTGAAGAGAATCGTTCAGTGTGGTAGAAGCGCAACCCATCCGAAAACCGCTGCAGAATTGAATGCTGGGCCATGAACAAATGTCAGCGTGCGAACCATTCAACGAAAAATCATCAATATGGGCTTTCGGGGCCGAAGACTGCACGACAAAAAGCTTTACGCCTCGCCTGGTCCCGTCAGCACTGGAATTGAGCTGTTGCTGACTGGAAATATGTTGCCTTGTCGCACGAGTCTCGTTTCAGATTGTATCGAGTGGATGGACGTGTACGGATATGGAGACAACCTCATGAGTCCATGGACCCTGCATGTCAGCACGAACTGTTAAAGCTGGTGGAAGCTCCGCAATGGTGTGGGGTGTGTGCAGTTGGAGTGATATGGGAACCCTGATACGCGTCTTTCGTTAAATCCTTGAGAGTTTTTGCAATGCCAGCAGGACAATGTGGCACTTTACACGTCCAGAATTGCTACAGATCGGCTCCAGGAACACTTCCGCTGGCCATCAAACTCCCCAGACATGAACATTATTGAGCATATGTGGGATGCCTTGCAACCAACCTCTTGTACTCTTGCGGATTTATGGATAGCCCTGCAGGATTCATGGCGTCAGTTCCCTCCAGCACTACTTCAGACATTAGTCGAGTCCATGCCACGTCTTGTTGCGGTACTTCTGCGTGCTCGCGGGGCCGCTACACGATACCATCCAGGTACACTAGTTTTTTTTTTTTATCTTCGGTGTGTAAATGATATGCGAGTTGGTATTACAGGTAGTTCTTAAATATTTCTGTTTGCTGATGGCATTAGATTGGATAATAATGGATGTTGTGTGCAACACTGGTAATGTTTCAAATAGTGCAGTTCATGACTTAAGTTCATGGTTTGTAGAAAATAAACTAACGCTGAATCAGAGTAAGACTCAGATTTTTTATTCTCTAACACACAATTCAACAAAACCCGACATTTTAATTTCACAGAATGGGCAGATAATTAGTGAAACTGAACGGTTCAGATTTCTAGGTGTTCAGACAGTAAACTGTCGTTTAAAGCCGACGTTCACAATCTTGTTCAAAGACTTAATGCTGCCATTTTTACTGTGCGAGCGGTATCTGAAGTTAGTGATAGTTCGACCCCAATAAGGGTCTACTTTGCTTATTTTCAATCGTTTATGACGTATGGTATTATATTTTGGCGTAACTATTCCAATTCTGAAACGATATTTTTGGCTCAGAAACGGGCGGTTCGGGCAGCAATTGGTGTAAATTCGCGAACCTCTTGTCGACCCCTGTTCATTAGTTTGGGTATTCTGACTTTGGCCTCTCAATATATATATATATATATATATATATATATATATATATATATATATATATATATATATTCTTTACTTTCGTTTCTTGTTAAAAATATCAGATTATTCACAAGATTAGCATCTTTCACTCAGTTAATATTAGGCAGAAATCCAATCTGCATTTGGATCGCATTTCCTTGACTCTTGTGGAGAAATGTGGGCAGTATACTGCTGGATCCATTTTCAAGAAATCACTACAAGAAACCAAAAATCTTAGCAGTATGCCACGCACTTTCAAATCGGAACTGAAGAGTTTCCTCATGGGTCATTCCTTCTGTTCTGTCTAGGAGTTCCTTTAAAAAATTAAGCTGATTCCCGAGTTACATTGTTCATTATGTTTACACAAACCTATGGCTTGTCTTTCTTTGGTTTTATAAACATTTTATTTTATCTGTTGTTACTTTTATGTTGTAATTTCGTGTACAGGCACGGACCATGACTTTGGACTTTTACTCCTCAATTTGCGCCTACGAAACCGGACATGTAAAACAAAAATTAAAATAACATTACATGTTTTAGTTAACGAACTACACTAAAATGTTGTTTTTTTCACATATCGAATGATCGGTGGGGTATGTTCAAAGTAATGATTCTGTCTCGAAAACTGAAGAACTCTAACTTACTTTTAAATTATTGTAGGGCACAGATGGAGCAAAGACGAAAAGATGATAGGTAATAATTAAAATCACCGCATCTGAACTTTAGATTACATAAAGTGAATTCTGAACTAGAAACGTGCTTAGCACGAGGGTTGAATGAAAAGTAATGCCTCCAACTTCGTTAATTGTGTTTGGATGGGAATATTTCAATAAATCAAACGCAGAAATAATCCTTGGAATGTGATCTTTAATTACCAATATTCACTTTTCCACATAATCACCAGCCAGTTGGATATATTTCTGCCAACGATGAACAACTTTTCTGAAGCCGTCACGGAAAAAGTCGACACTCTGTTTCCGCAACGACAATCTCAAAGTCTCTCAAAGCCTTCATCAGAAGCATAATGATGGCCCATGACTGAATGGAGAAAGGCGTCACCTTCATTCTCGTAATGCGAGAGGAGTTCCTGGCAAATTTCAAGTCTGTGTGCTTTCATTTCAGTAGTCAACATCCGGGGTACCCATCATGCACAGATTTTACGATAGCCAAGCAAAGCAATACTGTGACCCACACGTTTTTGTAAAATTACGATTGTGCTTCCAATTCCTCTCTGAGTGATACGACGATCGTCCTGAATGACTCTGTCAACATTCTGCTTGTGAAACTCGGCGGTTGCAGTCACAGGACGTCCAACTCTTTGTTTGTCACGCAGGTCAGATGTTCCTGCCTCAACATCTTTAAACTTACTCGCCCAACGACGCACGTTACTCACATCCACATAATCACCATAAACTGCTTTTATTCTCTGATGAATCTCCTTTGGGGTGACACCTTCTGCTGTCAAGAATGCAGTGATTGTACGTTGCTTAAATCGCATTGACCGACAGTCTGCGCAGGGTTCCATACTTTACCCTGTAACAACACAACCGTTCAATGCCAAGGCTTCCCGTCAACTGAAGTTGTAGAGAAGAGTCTACGGAGCAAGCCAGTACCTGCCGCATACCAATGCTGCCAACTGTTGAAGAGTTACGAAAGTGGAGGTATTACTTTTCAGTCAACCCTCTACAACGCTTTGGTTGTTAACAGCACAATGAGAAAAATTTATACACGTGTGTACTTTTGATGTTAAATTATATTAACTGCAGTCAACACCTCACCGGTAAAGGTATGGAAATATATGTGTTTGTTGCTATTTGCAGTTAAACAATAATATTTATAGTGCTGTTCTTAGAAATTCATCGAGTGTCAAATACATTTTCTTTTTTTATTTTTCAATACAGCTATGTGCAAACACGCGTGATGTCAGGTGCTCCCTGATAGAAAGCAGTGCATATTGCTGTTCAGAACGAATCTGGCAAGTTCTTTCTCCAGATGGAAGCATTCTAAGTTGTTTACCGTGAATACTTTCCAGCATATGAGAGTCTAACGGCTTAGAGCTAACGTCAGAATCGAGCCCTTAAATAAAAACCAATAAATACTTCATTTATGTGGCCATATTGTTCGTAGTTGCTCTAAAATTGCTGAAGGTATTTTCGTTCCGTCGTTACAACTACAAGAAAGTTTGTATTTTTCTCACAAGACGCGTTTCGTTTTACTGGTCTGTAATTGAAGATATTTACAATATGATTTTGTTTTTAAGATGAAAAAACATTTCTTTAACAATTCGTTGGTTTCACTTACGGTAATTTCTGCTTGGTTTCTCGCCCACATCAGGAAATGCCGTCTGCTAGCACGTCTTGCGTTTCTTTCTTCATTAGAAACTTTTTTCGACTGTAAGTAAACCCTGACGCTGCCCCCTGGACCATTATGTAATTTTATTACAAGTGATCCATTGCTTTTGCTGTATTCACATTTAAATCAGGCTGGCACTCACTATCAGGTGACATGCCCCTTGAGCCTCTGGAAGTCAACAGCAGCGAAGAGAACAAGTTAATACATTATCAAAGCAGGGAAGAAACTGATAATAAGAGATACAAAGACGAGAATCACTTACATATCGTGTAAGTGAAAACCGGAGTATTGACTAATTATAATGATGAATTAAATGCTCCCTCAATGCATGAACAACCTATTTCTATAAGTGACAGTTGCTATAATGAAAATAGGCAACGAATACTTAAACTACTGCGTTATTTTAACTCTCAGCATGTTACCAGCTGTTATGTCAAGAGTTGATTTCTCAACTTCAGTCACTAGCAATAAAAACCGGTTCAGAGTAACTAGTCATCAACGACATAAAAACGTGTAATGTGTGATGTGCTAGTAACTGAGGTCTTTACTTGATCCAGGGAAGTGTTATCGTATCTCTACCATTCTCCGAGAGTCTGTATTCTCACTCTTTCTATGGAGCAAACACTAAGTTATCAGGGAAGTGAGGGCTGGAGGTAGCAGGCTGAATTTTGAGCAATTTCTCCTGCTTACCAATCCATATCACGCAAAGCTTTTGGTCTGTTATTGGCTACAGTGTCAGTACGGTGAAGAAATACCTGGACAATCCTTTAGTGCAATCCTGGCTGTGATGAGTACAGAGCTGAAGCATAGCAAATTACCGTGGGAGTTGGAGCAATGGCACGGTGAGACAATGGATTCGCAATCGGGAGGACGCTTGTTCAAATACCCATCAGCAACCAGACAAATCGCTTGAGAAAAAGGCCAGGATGGTACCTTAAAATGATACGGTGGATTTCTCTGCCCATCCTTCTCCTAACCGAACGTGCGCTTCGCCTCTTATTACCTCGTCGTCGACTGCACGTTCAAACTTCATCTTAATGTCTTCCCCCACGACAACCGTTCAGACAGTTTCCTTCTTTGTGGCCTCACTGTAGCATTACACGCTAAGAGATGTCCTCAGTGTTTATGGTGCTTTCTGACTGATCCGCGCATTACAGGCTCTTCAGAGAGAGCCAATGAGAGAGCCTCTGGCCATCTGATGTCATGACTATCAAAACACTACCGTGAAATGCAGGTAGGCCTGCGAAGTATCAGTTACTGGGGCAAAGACTGGCAGTTATCCTGAAGGTAAATAAATGTAACGCATTGCGCATAAGAAGACAAAGAGAGCCAACGCTATTCGAATACTCAACCGGCTTCCCGGCTTTTGCCAAGATCAAAGTGTAGTTCTATTTATTACAGTAAAGTATGTAGAGTAGGCCTACAATATCTCTTCACAGTAAATTTTCAGTATCTCGAACGTCCTTTAACCCAAGAGAGTCCTATGGGTCAATTACTTTTCACAATATCCATAAAGACAGCATCGGAAGCGGAATGACCTATTTCGCGATACTCTGCAGCCTTTAACCCATATCGTCAGGATTTAATTTACACGTCCGCCTTGAACGAATACACAATGATCTTCGTTGATCCATTATGGAGCGTGGGACGGCAGCTGGCATTAACTTCTTGATTCAATAATTTACCAACAGCCGTACGTATTGTAGAAATTTATTTTATTTTATGAACTTTATGTGCTACCAGTTTCGGCATTACATTGATGCCATCTTCAGGCCCCACTCGTCATAGTCGAAAAATCGCTACAGACTGTGTCGCCTGGCCACCAAGAGCTGTTGCAGGACGATTGATTCACGGATCCAGTCATATGGCTCCTTCCGTGTATAGTGATTTTACGACTACGACGAGTGGGGCCTTAAGATGGCATCAATGTAATGCCGCAACTGGTAGCACATAGAAGTCTATAAAATAAAATAAATTTCTACAATACATACGGCTGTTGGTAAATTATTGCATCAAGAGGAATACACAATGGTTTGTTTACAGCAACAGATGCACAAGAGGAGGCAGAATATTACGAAACAGTCTCGCATAACATCAGAATCCTGCCGGCGATCGGTGACATCTTGAGGAGAGACATTTCCTTAAGCAGTAACACACAGAGCATTAACCTTCTCACCACGAATAACAGCTATGGTGCCCAATTACACTTATCAAGGTTTTTTACAGTGCAATCACCCATTACAGTAAAATTTTGTTATATTTCCATGTCCAGCATTTACACTTCGCAAGCCACCTTGCGTTCTGTGGCGGAGATTACTTTATGTACTACGGTTACTTCCCCCCTGTCCTGGTCCAGTCTGTATCGGTTCGTGGGAAGAACAATTAGCGATAAACCTCCGTGTGGGCTCTAAGCTCTTCCACTTTACCTTCATGGTCTTTCCGCGAGATACTCGTATGAGGAAGCAATAAATTTGTTGACTCTTCCAGAAATGTACGTCTTGGAATAATAATAGTGAACCACAACGTGATGCACAACATCTCACCAGGTGCGTCTGCCACTGGAATTGTTTCATTATCTCTGTGACGCTTTCGTGTTTACGGTAATGAAACGTGCTGCTCTTCTTTGGATCTTCTCTACTTCCTCTGTCAATGCTGCCTGATACGGATCCCATACTGACGAGCAATATCCAAGTATTGGTCGAGCGAGTATTTTGTAAGCTACCTCATTTGCTGATGTACTACATTTCCTGAGGAATCTCTCAGTGAAGCTCAGTCTGCCATCTGCCTTTCCTGTGATTAGTTTTATGAGGTTGTGCCACTTCAGTCCGCTCCGTACGTATTCTGCTAGAGACTTCATGGGTGTAAATGCTTCCGGTGATTCTTCTGCAATCGTGTAATCATACAGTAAAGAGTATTTCTGTCTATGTGTATGCAGTACGTTACATTTGTTTAACTTGAGGGACAATTGCCACTCCCTGCACCAACCATCGATACTCTGCAGCCTGGATTTCAGTGCAAATTTTTAGTCTTGCGGCTTCTCTGTATGCATCAGCATCATCCAAGAAATGGTCATGCCGCTTCCGATGCTGTCTTTATGGATATTGACCCACAAGACTCTCTTGGAGTACGCCAGAAGTAGCTTTTACGCCTGATGACTTAATTGTTTGAAAGATACCCTGCATTATGTTTGTTAGGACTCTTCAACTCAATCACACAGTTGGTCTGATATTCCATACACTCATGTTTTGTTCATTAGACAGCAGTATGGAACTGCATCGGATGAGTTACGGAAGTCAAGGAACATGGCATCTATCTGAGCGCATATAGCTAACCGTCTAAACCGCCTATTGGACCTCATGAACGAATTGAGTGTCACACAATCGTTGTTTTCGAAATCCATATTGATTCCTACAGAGCCGATAGATAACATACCATCAGGACTGACAGTAGAACTTAATTAGTATTTCTAATTTCTCATTCCTACTACTTTCGGAATCCATACTAATTCCTACAGAGGAGATACATAACATACCTTCAGGACTTAATTTTCACGTTAGTTGTGAACGAATATACAGTTATATAATTTCTAAGACTTTCCCGGGGATTTGTTGTCATCTCGTAGAAACGTGTGTACTACCGGTGGTCCGCATCTTCCCAACACGATATTTCGACGTCTAACTCGGCGTCTTCATCAGGTGTTCCTTGAGACGAGCTTACCTTCTCCCATATTTATTCCTAGGCGGTGTGTGGCGTTCTCTATGTCGTCCGCGCTCACTGTAGCCATCTCTGGCGGTGATATCAGTCTCTAGGCGCCCTATCTTCGGTCCGAGTTCTACGAGCAGACCGAAGGAGTGGCCATGGGTAGCCCCTTATCTCCAGTACTTGCGAATCTGTTTATGGAGAAATTGGAGGAAGAGGCAATTACAACTGCTGCCTATCAGCCGACGTGTTTCTTCAGATAGTTGATAACACGTTCGTCATCTGGCCACATGGCAGGAGAAGACTGGATGAGTTCCTTGATCATCTGAACACAAGACACTCCAACATCAAGTTCACCATGGAACTAGAGAGTGATGGTCAGCTCCCATTCCTCGATGTCCTCGTTAAAGAGGAAGGCAGACGGCACCTTAGGCCACAGTGTGTACAGGAAACCAACACACACTGACTTATATCTACAGTCTGACAGCTGCCATCACCCAGCACAGAAGCATGGAGTGCTGAGAACACTGGTACACCGAGCCAAAACACTCTCTGACCCAGACAGCCTGACAGCGGAATTAGAATATCTACAAAGAGTGTTCAAGGACAACGGATTCTCCACCAGGGACATCCGCAAAGCGCTCCATCCCACCAGATGACCTGAGGCAATCGGAGACGAGCAGAAGATGAGACAGGGAAAGTAGCCTTTCTACCGTATGCTGGTCCTATATCTGCCAAGATCAGCAGAATCTTGAAGAAACACAGTATCAAGAGTGTGTTCTGCCCACATAACATGATAAAGACATCGGACGGCATAGGGAGCGCCACACACCGCCAAGGTATAAATATGGGACAAGGTCAGCTCGTCAACCAGTCTCAGGGAACACGTGATAAAGGCGCCGAGTTACGACGTCGAAATATCGTGTTGGGAAGACGCGGACCACCGGCAGTACACCCGATTCTACGAGATGAATACACAGTTGTTTATTCACATCCAAAGATTCACTGGAGGCAGAATATGACCACTCAGTCTCTGATAACAGCAGAGTGGTTTTATTTATTAAAATGAAGTATATACAATGTAGTCACCCATTACAGTAAATTAAGCAATATCTCTACGCCCTTTAATTCAAATATATAGTATATCGAATGATCACGAAATACTAATCTAAGGTAAGGAAGCTGCCAGATGGAGATTCTTAGAAAGTATGGTTTGGCAGTATAATACACCAACAAAAGCATTTACAAAACCCTGGTTCTACTAATACTCGTATGTTGCTCCTCAGTCTGGGTGCAGTATCCTTTATGACTGAGACAGGGGGTAGAGGTTATCCAAAGAAGAGCAGCGCTTTTCGTCACAGGTTCATTGAGTAACAGCGACAGCGTCACGGGGATACTCAACCAAGTCCCGTTCCAGGCGTTAAAAGAGCGATATTCTGCATCATAGCGTGGTTTGCTGCTAAAATCTACTAGAGCATACGTTCCAAGGAGCGTCAACGAACATACTGCTTCATCCTGCATACAGGGTGATGAAAAAGTCAGTGTAAATTTGAAAACTTAATAAACGACGGAGTAAGGTAGATAGAGAGGTAAAAATTGACGCATATGCTTGGAATGACAAGGGGTTTTATTAGAACAAAAAAACAGTTCACAAAATGTCCGACAGATGGCGCGTGAAAGATCTCTTGCGCGCGTCGTTTGGTGATGATCGTGTGCTCAGCCGCCACTTTCGTCATGCTTAGCATCCCAGGTCCCCAGACCTCAGTCCATGCAATTATTGGCTTTGGGGTTACCTGAAGTCGCAAGTGTATCATGATCGACCGACATCTTTAGGGATGCTCAGAAACAACATGCGACGCCAATGCCTCACCATAACTCCGGACATGCTGTACAGTGCTATTCACAACATTATTACTCGACTACAGGTATTGCTGAGGAATGATGGTGGACATTTTGAGCATTTCCTGCAAAGATCATCATCTTTGCTTTGTCTTACTTCGTTATGCTAATTATTGCTATTCTGATCAGATGAAACGCCATCTGTCGGACATTTTTTGAACTTTTGTATTTTTTTGGTTCTAATAAAACCCCATGTCATTCCAAGCATGTGTTTCAATTTGTACCTCTCTATCTACATTATACGGTGATTTATTCAGTTTTCGTATTTATACTGACTTTTTGATTACCCGGTATATATCCTGAAAAGACCATGAAGGTGAAACCAGAGAGATTTGAGCTCGCGGGAAGGCTTACAAATAGCCGTCCGTCGGTGGATCATTGATGTCTGGAACAGTGAAGGGTGGAAATGGCAGTGGTATCCAAAGTAACATGTGACGCACACCTTAAGACGACCTGTAAAGAATAAATACAGATTCAGGAAAAAAAATTGTGATTCATCTCGGAACTGTATCTTTTAGTTTTCTGCCGATACAAAATGCCTAAAGAAGGTGGATACTTACTATAGTTCGTATGAGACGAGGAAAGAAGTGATCTTAAATTTTCAAGAGTAAGGTGACTGTAGACCTGTACGCGCTTCATTACAGTCCCATTCGAAGTCAAAGACGTAACACACATGAGTATGAGAATGTTAATTCTGATACCTGAGTTTTGGTTTTGTGTGCTGCAACTTGAGTCTCCATCCACTGTAAGGTAGTGGCTGAGGCAAAATAATTTCTCTGCCGCCATAATTTACGCTGCGTGCGGTGGCGGAAGCCCCCGCGACTAAGGATTTGCGCCCGCTCCGGCGCCGGGCACGGTCTTCCGCCCGCAGCCCACCCACTTGTCGTCGGACTACATCCAGGCGGCGCTGTAATCCGCCGGAATGGGGCTGCGGGAGGTACGGCCTCTGCCGGCGATTCCCAGACCACCGCCGCAAGACGCGATTTACACCGGGAGTTCGTCCGGCACGCCGAGCCGCGCGATTACTGGGGAGTGTGATCCCGAGCGGCGGCGAAACGTTGGAGATAGCGCATCACACAAGAGACGACGTTTCCTTAACTGTGTCCCGATCATCTCGTTATTGTTCATCTTCGAATTTAGCGTCAAAAAACAAGAGCTGGAGATGTTGACACAGAAGTATCAAACCTCTGAAATCTCAGTTTGATGTGAAATTTAAAGCAGATCTTCAAGAAATAATACGCTGGAAACACTACAAAATGCATCTTCCGAAATACATTTTGTGGTATCACCGCCAGACACCACACCTGCTAGGTGGTAGCCTTTAAATCGGCTTTTTTTTCTTTTTTCTTTATTGAATTTCAATTCCCCCCGAAGGGGGCGTGCTGGCAGCAGCTTAGTACGCCGCTCTTCAGCCTACAGACTTTGTGTGAAAGATGAAGAGAATAAATAATAAAAACAGGCGATAAAATCGGAGACTTAAAGAGTAACATGGCGAAAAGAAATCGCGGAACTTAAAACAAAGAACAGAGGGATGATGATGCTAATAAAATACATACGAAGCAGACAGGTAAAACAATAGACAGACAATTAAAAAACACAGCGACAGTCTGGATTCTGTTCGCAAAAGACATAAAATTCACACCTAGCGACAGCATGGTTTCTGTTCGCAACACGAGAAAGACAAACAACACTGAATAGTCACTGGAACACTGCACTAAAAAGTTGGCAAATGTGACATACCACAGCCGAGAGCAGGTGGGGGGAAACTGGACAGATGATGGGAAAACAAAAAAGGGGGGAAAGGAGAGTAAAAGCGAAGGGGGGAACCGGGAAAGGAGCTGATGGAGGATGAGGACCCATAAAAGGGGTGGGGGGCAGACGCGACAGGGATTTGGGTAGGCAGAGGAGGGGAATACGAAAGGACTTGGGGGGAGGAAAGGGAGGTAGGGAGAGGTTTAGTGGGGAGAAAACAGGATGGAAGGGGGGAAGAGGGAGCCCAGAGAAAGGACAGAGGAAAGGAGGGGGAGTGAGGATCAGAGTTCATAGGAGGGACAAATGGAGGGAGAGAGGGCATCGTCCGAGAGGGGGAGTTGATGGAAGCCACCTTGGGAAAGGAGATGTAGGGTGTAGAGATGGAGGGTAGGGGGAACACAACGGTGAAGACGTGGCAGGGGGCGGGGATGGGAGAGAAGAGGAGGAACCAGGGGGTGAGGGGGTTCAAGACGGCGGGAGGTGTTAAATCGGCCGCGGTCCGTTAGTATACGTCGGACCCGCGTGTCGCCACTATCAGTGATTGCAGACCGAGCGCCGCCACACGGCAGGTCTAGAGACACTTCCTAGCACTCGCCCCAGTTGTACAGCCGACTTTGCTAGCTATAGTTCACTGACAGATTACGCTCTCATTTGCCGAGACGATAGTTAGCCTAGCCTTCAGCTACGTCATTTGCTACGACCTAGCAAGGCGCCATTACCAGTTACTATTGATGCTGTAAAACATGTACCGTCAAGAGCTATGTTCACCATTTATGGATTAAAGTTAAGTATTTCCACAGCTACGACCTTTTTTGCTAACGTCTAACTTCCTAGACCTGTTCCAGACCTCACGCCAGCCTGCGTGAGCTTAAACGCGTGCCTTTCGGCTTAGTGGGTTGGCTGTCTTGCCAAACCACAACACCTTTTATTCATGATCTTTCTTGTCAATAATACCAAAGCTAGAAATAGATGAGTGTGTCAAATTAATCTTCATGCAGTTGCCAATTTATCTCTAAAGTTATCTCTCGCAGCTGTTTGTAAAATTTATGAATTTGTGGTGAGGTCTTATGGGACCAAACTGCGGAGTTCATCGGTCCCTAAGCGTACGCACTACTTAATCTAACTTAAACTAACTTACGCTAAGGGTAACACACAAACCCATGCCCGAGGGAGGACTCGAACCTCCGACAGGGGGAGCCGCGCGGGCCGTGACAAGACGCCTCAGACCTCGCGGCTACCCCGCGCGGCGCAGCTGTTTGTAATGAAGCCACCATACTCAGCATCTCCTTTTCACTGCCACTGTCTGTACATATCTCTCCCACTGTCTCGCTTTTCTCCCATTGGCACTTTCTTCTTTGTGTCCGTCCCAGCTGGCCGCTGTGACCGAGCGGTTCTAGGCGCTTCAGTCCGTAACTGCGCTACTGCAACGGTCGCTGGTTGGAATCCTGCCTCGGGCATCGATGTGTGTGATGTCCTTAAGTTAGTTAGGTTTAAATAGCTCTAAGTCTAGGGGACTGATGACCTCAGATGTTAAGTCCCATAGTGCTCAGAGCCATTTGTCCGTACCACTGTCACCGTTTTTATTCATTTCTCTCGCTATTCCTTACCACTGTCTTCTTCTCTACCACTTTGCCTGTCTCTCTGTCCCACTGCCATTGTCTTTCTCCATATTTTTTCCTCCCATTGCCACTGTCTCTCTCTTTCTCACTTGGATTCTCTTCGACCACTATTGTATCCTCTCCACACATGTACTTGGGGATGGTTTGCTTCGAGTTTTGACTCCTAGGGCGGGAAATTTTAACACGTGGGTATAGCAGATGGGGCTAGGCGAGCAAATTTTTTCCTGTTAAAGGTTGCCAGGCTTGGGGCAGGGGTGAGGCTCCAGGCCCCGAAGTCTATGTATGGTTTCCAGTCGTTTGTGTTTTTCATTTCCACTGTCTCCTCTTTGTTTTGCTCCCATTTCTATTATCGCCGTCAGTCTCTCTTTCCTTTTTACTGCCACTGCCTCTCACTGAGCACCACTGTCTCCTCTCTTGTTCGCTCCCACCGTTGTCTTCATTTATCTCTCTTTCTCTTTCACTGCCACTTTCTCTCTGCCGCTATACTGTCTCCCCTTTCTTTCTCTCCCACTGGCATTGTCTTGTCTTTCTCCCACCGTACCTGTTTCTCTGCAACTCTCTTTCAGCGTAAAATATGTTCGCATGCCAAAATGTTTGGTGACGAAGTCGGAGTGAGGATTGAGGCAACTGGTTACCCACTTTTCTGTCGTTTGTATTTTTTGATTCTCAACATGAGTATTTTTCAGTTGGTTCTCGTTTTCATGTCGATACAGCAGGGTTTGCTGCTTATATAAAACAAATTTTGACAGTTTATTTATGTACTTAGACACACATACAAACTTTGGCACGTATAAACAACAAATAACTCCACATAATACAAATTTAAAACAAAATGTTCTCCAGAACTTTTAAAATTGCAGCGCGTCAGCAATTAAAATGTTCTCCCATCAAACCCACGATCACTTTGCACTACTTTACATAAAAACGCACACCTTTTTAGGCTACACCCACAGTGTATCAAAAAATGAAGTGTTTGATCGGCAAATACGAAGATTTCGAATGCCAAAATAAATTTTGTAAGGTGCTTACGCATCCAGGTGTCACAGTCAAATAATTTCCGGGTCAAGACAGCCTGTATAGACATGAAGTGGCCATCATTCAGAGATAGCACACCATGAACTTCAATTGACAAGAAAATGTTGATTAAAAACACAGTTTGCTGACCTGGGAACCCGTGCAATGACACCAGAACCCTTGTCAAGTGTTCACCATGTCAGTTAAAACTACAAATACGTGTTGGGCATATTTTACGTCCACAAGTACGGTAACTTTCAACGTCTGGATCTCGGTAACGTTTAACGAAATCGAAAAAAGTTCAAGGTGCTCCGAGAACATCATCTTAAGAGTTTGTGACAAAAATTTCGAGTATTTGCCGTGAACGGAAGCTGTGGAAGTTATAATTTGGTACTTTTAGTTTTTCGGGTTATTTCCAGGAACCACTCATGAATAATGATCCCTTTACAGGGCATCTAAGACCCACCTTAGGCCACATATAAGGCGAAAGAACCAACCGATTTGCTCAATTTGCCTGGGCTGGAAGAACTGTCAAATGTTTAGATTTTGATCCTGTACTGTAGCAAAGCTGCAGTATGCCCTTTCTTCTGATAGCTATACGAATGATAGCTAGGCCAAGGGTTAGGAGGATACAACATGACTTAAACAAAATTTCTGGTTGCTGAGAGGTATGGCAGCTAGCTGTAAATGTAGAAAAAAAATGAAACTTAATTCAGTTGAGTAGGAAAAGTAAACCCATAATGTTCGGATTCAGTGTTAGTAGTGTCCTTCCTCACAAAGTCACGTCACGTCGTCAGAATGTCTGGGCATAACACTGCAAAGCAATATGAAACGGAACGAGCATGTGAGATCTGGAAAGTAGGAAAGGCTAATGGTCGACTTCGGTTTTTTGGGAGAATTCTAGGAAAGTGTTATTCATCGGTAAAGGAGACCGCATATAGGACGCTAGTGCGATTTATTCTTGAATACTGTTGGAGTGTTTGGGATCCAGATCAGGTCGGATTAAAGGAAGACATTGAAAAAATTCAGAGGCGGGCTGTTAGCTTTTTTACTGGTAGGTGCGAACAAAATGGAAGTTTACGGAGATGCTTCTGAGCTCACATGGGAATCTCTGAAGCGAAGTCGACGACCTTTTCGAGGAACGCTACTAAGAAAATTGAGAGAACCAGCAATTGAGGCCGACTGCAGAATTATTCTGCTGCTTCAACAAATATTGCGCTTAAGGACCACCACAGGAAGATACGAGAAATTAGGGCTCATACGGAGGTTTGTAGACAGTCGTCTTTCCCTTGTTGTGTTTGCGGGTGGAATAGGAAAGGAAATGATTAGTAGTCGTCTGGGATACGCTCCACCACGCTCCGTAAGGTGGACTGACGGGTGTCAATGTAGATTTAGATGCATCCAAACCACTTGGCCCTTTATCATAAATAGAACCCGAGATTTTCGTGCATGGCTTTTTAGAAAATATTGGCAAAAGTCGGTGTATAGTATTATACTTCGCCTACGGGGTCTGATCCCGGAAATTGTAATCGTAAGAAACGTTAGTCACGACAGCTAACATTGTGTTACACGTCCAAAGAATGTCTCTCGAACTGTACAATCACTCGCCGTATTCTCTTTTGCGTTTTGTCTCAATGTTAGGACAGATTGGACTTGTCGAGCAACTTTTTTTTTTTAAATAAACCGAGTTTCTGAAGTGATCCTTGACTTCAGCTGCTAAAATGAACATCAAGGTTTTACATGAGATGGTTTATCTTCAGTAACAGACTGTACAGTAGTACATTTACGTTTTTACAAAAAAAAAAATTTTCGACAGTGACCCAAGTCAAATAACTAAAAATTTAAACTCCGCCCGAACAGGCCATGGAGGCCTGACGGTACCTACCGGCCGCCGTTTCAACCTCAGCCCAAAAGCGTCACTGGATGCGGATACGGAGGGGCATGTGGTTAGCACACCGCTCTCCCGGCCATATGTCAGTTTACGAGACCGGAGGCGCGACTTGTGGGTCAAGTAGCTCCTCTGTTTGCCTCACAAGGGCTGAGTGCACTCCACTTGCCAACAGCGCTTCGCAGAACGGATGGTCACCTACGCAAGTAATAGCCGAGCCCGACAGCGCTTAACTTCGGTGATCTGACGGGAACCGGTGGTACCACTGCGGCACGGCCGTTGGCCAGTCAACATAACTGGTTCTGAAAAAAACATTTGTTTCACTTTAAGAAGTTTTCCCTTTTTTTGTGACCTTGCTTCAGACGATTAAATTTCTGTTTCTCAAAATTACCCACGGGTATGCTGCCGGTCTATAGTGTCCAACGGGCACAATATTTCGGCGATCAAACATGTCGCCATCATCAGGTGAACTGACGGACTGAGCTCCTGTGAACGTGCCGGCACGGAGATCCGTACGCTATGGCTGCTCAGAGGGAACTGGGTTTGGTCGCGGCGGTGGCCGATTTAAATACCCTCCGCCCGCGGCGCGCTCCCTCCGCCGTCCGCGCCCAGCGCCACGGTCGCGCGGTGGAACAGATTGCGACGGCGTCTGAGATGACGTCGGTGTGATGGCTCTGTCCGCCGTGGTCGTCACAACTATACGTCTGCTCGATTTACTCTTGATTAACCCGATCGCTGGTTCCCAAGCCTTGCTAAGATTATAGCCACAGTCCCGGTTTATGAGGTCGTCATTGGTGCGAATTTCGATGGCCTCTCTAACAACGCTGTCCCAGTATCTCGACGTCTGTACCAGAATCCTCGTGCGGTCATACTCCATGGCGTGATTTTCCGACAAACAATGTTCAGCGACCGCCGACTTGCTCGGATACATCAGTCGAGTGTGCCTCTGGTGTTCACGGCATCGATCCTCGACGGTACGCATCGTCTGACCAATATACGACTTGCCACATTGACACGGAATCTGGTACACGCCGGCCTTCCTCAAACCGAGGTCATCTCTGGCGCTCCCCACCAGTGCACGAGTTTTATTTGGAGGACAAAACACAGTTCCGACCCGGTGTTTCTTCAGAATGCGGGCGATTTTCCCCGAGAGTGCGCCTGTGTATGGAATAAATGCAATGCCTACCTCCTCCCTCGTGACTTCATCCATCTCAACAGGTTGTGCTGCAGTGGGTGGGCGGAGAGCACGTTGAATCTGCCACTCTGAGTACCCATTTTTTCGAAATACAGTTCTCAGATGTTCCAATTCCTGGGGTAGACTCTCTGCGTCAGAGATAGTGCGCGCCCTATGTACTAGAGTTTTAAGTACCCCATTCCTCTGTGAAGGGTGGTGGCAGCTGTCTGCATGCAAATACAGATCAGTGTGCGTAGCCTTCCGATACACCCCATGACCTAGGGTGCCGTCAGCCCTTCTCTTGACCAAGACGTCAAGAAAAGGTAATTTACCCTCCGTTTCAGTCTCCATAGTGAATTTGATGTTGGGGTGTATGGAGTTTAGATGTGTAAGGAAGTCAAGGAGTTTATCCATACCATGTGGCCAGATGACGAACGTGTCGTCCACGTAACGGAAAAAGCAAGTAGGTTTCCATACGGATGACGACAGGGCTTCCTCCTCGAAGTTCTCCATGTACAAATTCGCTACCACCGGTGAGAGTGGGCTACCCATGGCGACTCCCTCCGTTTGTTCGTAGTATTCTCCATTAAAAAGAAAATACGTGGAAGTCAAGACATGCCTAAAAACGCCTTGATAGCTTCAGGTTGGATGAGTCAGATATCATGGTGAGTTTTGATGTCGTTTCCTTGTTTACGAGGGTACCCCTGCGAGAGTCACTAGAATTGATTAGTCAGAAGTTTGATGAGAAGACCACTGAACTTTTTAGGCATGTCTTGACTTCCACGTATTTTCTTTTTAATGGAGAATACTACGAACAAACGGAGGGAGTCGCCATGGGTAGCCCACTCTCACCGGTGGTAGCGAATTTGTACATGGAGAACTTCGAGGAGGAAGCCCTGTCGTCATCCGTATGGAAACCTACTTGCTTTTTCCGTTACGTGGACGACACGTTCGTCATCTGGCCACATGGTATGGATAAACTCCTTGACTTCCTTACACATCTAAACTCCATACACCCCAACATCAAATTCACTATGGAGACTGAAACGGAGGGTAAATTACCTTTTCTTGACGTCTTGGTCAAGAGAAGGGCTGACGGCACCCTAGGTCATGGGGTGTATCGGAAGGCTACGCACACTGATCTGTATTTGCATGCAGACAGCTGCCACCACCCTTCACAGAGGAATGGGGTACTTAAAACTCTAGTACATAGGGCGCGCACTATCTCTGACGCAGAGAGTCTACCCCAGGAATTGGAACATCTGAGAACTGTATTTCGAAAAAATGGGTACTCAGAGTGGCAGATTCAACGTGCTCTCCGCCCACCCACTGCAGCACAACCTGTTGAGATGGATGAAGTCACGAGGGAGGAGGTAGGCATTGCATTTATTCCATACACAGGCGCACTCTCGGGGAAAATCGCCCGCATTCTGAAGAAACACCGGGTCGGAACTGTGTTTTGTCCTCCAAATAAAACTCGTGCACTGGTGGGGAGCGCCAGAGATGACCTCGGTTTGAGGAAGGCCGGCGTGTACCAGATTCCGTGTCAATGTGGCAAGTCGTATATTGGTCAGACGATGCGTACCGTCGAGGATCGATGCCGTGAACACCAGAGGCACACTCGACTGATGTATCCGAGCAAGTCGGCGGTCGCTGAACATTGTTTGTCGGAAAATCACGCCATGGAGTATGACCGCACGAGGATTCTGGTACAGACGTCGAGATACTGGGACAGCGTTGTTAGAGAGGCCATCGAAATTCGCACCAATGACGACCTCATAAACCGGGACTGTGGCTATAATCTTAGCAAGGCTTGGGAACCAGCGATCGGGTTAATCAAGAGTAAATCGAGCAGACGTATAGTTGTGACGACCACGGCGGACAGAGCCATCACACCGACGTCATCTCAGACGCCGTCGCAATCTGTTCCACCGCGCGACCGTGGCGCTGGGCGCGGACGGCGGAGGGAGCGCGCCGCGGGCGGAGGGTATTTAAATCGGCCGCCGCCGCGACCAAACCCAGTTCCCTCTGAGCAGCCATAGCGTACGGATCTCCGTGCCGGCACGTTCACAGGAGCTCAGTCCGTCAGTTCACCTGATGATGGCGACATGTTTGATCGCCGAAATATTGTGCCCGTTGGACACTATAGACCGGCAGCATACCCGTGGATATTTTGATTATCAAATACGCCGGGAGAAACTCAAGAATCACAAATTTCTGTTTGTTATATAATCGACACTTTCAATAACATATCTTGCTCCTGAGATGTCCTATAGTGATGGTATATTTTAGTACCCCTGTGGTTGAAAAAAATTACCTTTCGACAACTGTTTGGTCAAAAATATCCGGACACCCCGATATAATGTAGAATCACCACTAGATGTCACCAGAGGTGGACCCGTCAAGAGGTGGACCGAACGTGGGCTAATTAGTGGATGTCACCTGAGTCACGTATCTATAAGGGACATTTCAATCCTTCTAAAGCTGCCCAAGTCGACTGTTGGTGATGAGACTATGAAGTGGAAACGCAATGCAACAATCACTTGTAAACCAAGACCAGACAGGGGCGCCGAGCATTGTGGAAAGTGGCTGTACAAAACCGCTTGCAATCAGCGAAAGGGAACACTCTCGATTTCGAAACCACACAGTTACTGCTGTGCAGGAAGTTAAGAAGAATGGTGTACAATGGTCGAGGAGCTCTTAGTAAGTCACACATTTCTGTAATCAGTGGTGCTGGAGGTGACGTAAAGAGCGACAACAGTGAACAGTGGATCACTGAAAATTCGGAATGGTGACTCACGCTACACCCCGTGGCAATCCAGTTGAAGGGTCTCTGTCTGCCGAATGTTTGGAGAACGTCCCCTACTATCATGTGCAGTGGCGACACTGTAAAACGGAGGAGGTGGTGTTGCGGCACAGAGGGTTTTTTCGTAATCAGGTTACGGTCCTTTTATTGCGCTTAAGACAAAGCTAAACGAGGAAAGATATGAACATATTTTACAGCATTGTGTGCTGCGTACAGTAGAGGAATAGTTCGGAGACTGTCACTGTATCAGCATGGTAGAGCACCCTGTCATAAATTAGCATCAGTGACGCAACGGTTAGTTGATAAAAAGATTCGTAAAAACACTGGCCTGCCAAAAGTACCTACCTGAAAGCAATGGCGTACCACTGGAATGATTTAGAAGGTCGACTATCCTCCACACCCCACTGACCAGTACCAGTGCCTTGAATGGTTTCAGTTCTTGAGGAAGGACTGGCTATAATTCTTCTACAAACAATCAGACACATCACTAGAAGTCTCCACTAAAACCATCATAAAGGCCCTAGAAGTAGACATCATTCCATTAGAACTACTGATAGCCTTGGGAGAGCTAGCCGTGACAAAACTCTACCATCTCGTGAGCAAGTACCAGTGCCTTGAATGGTTTCAGTTCTTGAGGAAGGACTGGCTATAATTCTTCTACAAACATTCAGACACATCACTAGAAGTCTCCACTAAAACCATCATAAAGGCCCTAGAAGTAGACATCATTCCATTAGAACTACTGATAGCCTTGGGAGAGCTAGCCGTGACAAAACTCTACCATCTCGTGAGCAAGATGTATGAGACAGGTGAAATACTATCAGACTTCAAGAACAATATAATTATTCCAATTCCAAAGAAAGCAGGTGTTGACAGATAAGAAAATTACCGAACTATCAGTTTCATAAGCCACGGCTGCAAAATATTAACACGAAATCTTTACTGACGAATGGAAAAACTGAGAGAAGTCGACCTCGGGGAAGATCAGTTTGGATTCCATAGAAATGTTGGAACACGTGAGGCAATACTGACCCTACGACTTACTTAGAAAATAGATTACGGAAAGGCAAACCTACGTCTCTAGAATTTGTAGACTTAGAGAAAGCTTTTGACAATGTTGACTGGAATACTCTTTCAAATTCTGAAGGTGGCAGGGGTAAAGTACAGGGAGCGAAAGTCTATTTACAATTTGTACAGAAACCAGATGGCAGTTTTAAGAGCCGAGGGGCATGAAAGGGAAGCAGTGGTTGGGAAGGGAGTGAGACAGTGTTGTAGCCTCTCTCCGATGTTATTCAATCTGTATATTGAGCAAGCAGTAAAGGAAACAAAAGAAAAATTTGGACTAGGAATTAAAATCCATGAAGAAGAAATAAAAACTTTGAGGTTCGCCGATGACATTGTAATTCTGTCAGAGACAGCAAAGGACCTGGAAGAGCAGCTGAACGGAATGGACAGTGTCTTGAAACGACGATATAACATAAACATCAACAAAAGCAAAACGAGGATAATGGAATGTATTCGAATTAAATCAGGTGATGCTGAGGGAATTAGCTTAGCAAATGAGACGCTTTTAGTAGTAAATGAGGTTTGCTATTTGGGGAGCAAAATAGCTCATGATGGTCGAAGTAGAGAGGATATAAAATGTAGACTGGCAATGGCAAGGAAAGCGTTTCTGAAGAAGAGAAATTTGTTAACATCGAGTATAGATTTAAGTGTCACGAAATCGTTTCTGAAAGTATTTGTATGGAGTGTAGCCACGTATAGAAGTGAAACGTGGACGATAAATAGTTTAGACAAGAAGAGAATAGAATCTTTCGAAATGTGGTGCTACAGAAAAATGCTGAAGATTAGATGGGTAGATCACATAACTAATGAGGAGGGTTTGAATAGAATTGGGTGAAGAGAAATTTGCGGCACAACTTGACCAGAAGAAGGGATCGCTTGATAGGACATATTCTGAGACATCAAGGGATCACCAGTTTAGTATTGGAGGTCAGCATGGAGGGTAAAAATCGTAGAGGAAGACCAAGAGATGAATACACTAAACAAATTCAGAAGGATGTAGGTTGCATTAGGTACAGGGAGATGAAGAAGTTTGCACAGGGTAGAGTAGCATGGAGAGCTGCATGAAACCAGTCTCAGGACTGAAGACCACAACAACAACGACAAGTGCATTCCCTTTAACATTTTTGGCAGACGACACTAATGGTGGTTCGATCACAGGTGGTTGATACGTGGTACAGAAAGTGCTCCTGTCGCCAAGGGAAGTTAATCAGGCCGCGATGTCACCTGACTGGGCGTCATCACACCTGATACCGGCTTTCCTTCCCTCCTTCTAGATTTATGTGGCCGCTCCACCGTAAATCGCTCCGAAACTAGCACTGCCAGCACGGCGCATACGCCATACACCGTTAAAAATGTGTTATCGTTCAGAACTTTCTGGTAACTGTGAATTACACACTATCCCGTTTCCAATGATTCTCCTAGTTGCACGTTACAGAGAATGGGAACTACTAACGGCATAAACTATGTTCATAATCGGTGCGGTGGCAAATGGCTCTGAGCACTGTGGAACTTAACTTCTGAGGTCATCAGTCCCCTAGAACTTAGAACTACTTAAACCTAACTAACCTAAGGACATCACACACATCAATGGCCGAGGAAGGATTCGAACCTGTTCGAACCTGCGACGGTAGCGGGTGGCTAATGGGAGCGGCTTTAATGGTATTTATCATAAGTCACTGCGCCAAGTGTCGACTTAGTCTGCGCTATAATTGTAATAACAGCGCCACTGGCAGCACGAAACGATCTCATTGACAGCTGACCCGCGGTACCTGTCGGTTACGTGTTGGTGGGAGAGCACTTAGACACAAGATCCAATGCGTCGTTATCGCCTACAGGCATCGTGAAGTGTAACGCAAGAAGAGAGGAAGTCCTGGTAGTGTATCATCCGTGCAAGTTTCTAGGCACTACTGTTTACCATACCATTAACAGCCAGCTAGTATTTTTAGTTATATTTACTGCCAAAGTGAGTAATATTTATTAAAGTATTTATATTATTACAAATGCAAATGCATTTGCTATATGTTGACTATTTGTATTATTGATTTGCCCATCCTTTGCACCTTTGGTAACGGAGAATATGGTCCAGTGGCTATAAAGGAACGAAGTGGACATGAATCCGACACTTCACCTAAAGACGACGAGCAGAAAAGTCTTAGAAATGTTGCGACAACACGACGCCACGTCACAGATAATAACACAAGAAAATTTCATTTGTGGAATTCGCTGAGAAATCTCCCATTCCCAAATAATAATGTTTTAGTTATAAAATACTGTCGAAATACACTTTCTCACCAAAGGCGAATTTGTTAGCAGTAAAACTGAAAATGAATTGCAAGAAAACTAAAATTATTCGTGGTGAATGCATCTAAAAGAACGTGGAACAAATGAACTGTGGAATTTGTACCACAAGTTGTTGCTAGCACCTAACTGCTTCTAATGTGTGTACTGGTGTTACTTGAATGCTCTGCCAATGATGAACGAAAATGTTCACCTCTATATTTATTTCTTTACTCATTTGCAGTCTGTCTTCCTTCCTTCTATTCTTTCTTGTACAAGAGTGGAATAAATAACCTGGTTTGTAAATTTGTTTTGAATGCTCTCTATAACAGCCAGAGAATAGCGAAGTGAAGTAGGCTTGGAATAACATTTCAACCTCTTGCAGTCCTAAGGGCAATTGTAATAGGTACCTTTGAGTAAGAGAATGGTCAGCTACCCTTGTGTAAAGCACAGATAGCGGCACACTGCTTTTCCTTCTCCCCTGCCGCAGAGTCTGAGAAGGGCTAAGAAACAATGCGCCGCACGTCATCCAGAATTTGGTATCACACACTTTAGGTAAGTTCCGCAGTGTGTTTTTAAAACAAAAGGTTAGTCATTCGGTATCAGGTTCCACATTCTAAAGTTATCAGACCTAATTGATCCGAAATGTAGGTCCGCCAAATCAATTTATTTGATCAGTTTTGGGACAAATTTCGCGAGGGAGTGCCAGTTTAAAATTTGGCTTTGTTCATACTGCTGTATATTTGAATGCTGGACTTTGTCATAGCTTAGGTGGCCACGTGATTAATATTCCAACCGTTAACTTGACTCCATTTATCGGGAGATAGTAACAATCAAGTTGTTCCTGCATTTAATTCAGATTTAGATGAGATTTCTTTTTGTTAACTGTGACATCTGGATGGTCTTGGGAGCTGTGTTAGATCGTTGTAGAAAACAGTATATACCGCCATGAACTTCACCGTGTATTCGAAATCCTCGTCATGTATAAGATGTCGAAAGCCGTGATAATTATTAAGTTCATTTAGTTAAGAAATTAGTCTAGTCCCTCCCACAGTTATTAAAGTAGTGTTGCGCACTGCGCACGACGCTAAGTTGGAGATCCACTCTCACGTCGTTCAATCTGATACTTGCATCCAGAAGATGTTATCCGTTGCGCGACGTTTGTTCTGTTCTTAGATGGTTGGTTGGTTGGTTGTTTGGGGAAGGAGACCAGACAGCGTGGTCATCGGTCTCATCGGATTAGGGAACGATGGGGAAGGAAGTCGGCCGTGCCCTTTAAGAGGAACCATCCCGGCACGTGCCTGGAGTGATTTAGGGAAATCACGGAAAACCTATGTCAGGATGGCCGGACGCGGGATTGAACCGTCGTCCTCCCGAATGCGAGTCCAGTGTCTAACCACTGCGCCACCTCGCTCGGTTGTTCTTAGATTCTCTGGTCATCACTGACAGATTTCTGTATGAATAAACGGGAGGCATACGGGGATTCAAAGTGCGCGTGCATGAGTCGGCCGGTCTTTAAAAAACTGGAGAGTTGGTCGTTAGCATAAGCAGTGATCACGGAGCTCATATAACAGATGCGAAGGTATAAAATCAGAGCTCAGTGATAATATCTGACATGAGGGGTAACTATTCATGTGTTAGATCCTGCCCGGATTACGTAGGTGATCAATGAGCGGGGAGGTATTTGTGTGGTCGATCTACTACAGGGTTATGCTAATGTGGTCGACATTACGATACCGATTCAAAGTCACAGAGCTACTTGTGATATGTTTGTGTTTAGAAGTCGTAGAAAATGAATGGATGCGCAATAAAAGAAATAATCAGGATCAAATATAGACCTGAGAGTCTATATAATCCTAAACTAAGCTTGAACTCCTTATAAAAAGAGATATCTGAGAATCAGCGTGCGTTACCTATTACGACTTATCGCTGTGAGACATGGCATTTCAATACGAAATTTGTTTAAAAAAGAACTAAGGGTATCTCTGACAGCAGTGGACATATTCGTATAGGGAATTAATACGACTGAAGGGAAAACGAACAAATGGATCACTTAACAAAGTCGTCCACCACTTCCCATCACGATGCGTCACCTATTTCATGCGTTTTATCATTGTATTGAAAGTAAAATTAAATCTTGAACATGATTTATAAGGAATTGGTGGTATAGGACGCGTGCATGGTTACAGTTATGAGGCAAGAGCCTCAGATATAGGCCAGTGGATCTTCTTTCTCTCTTTTCTCCAGCGTTTACCCCTCTGGTACATGGTCCGCTTGTTCAGCATCAGTCAGATTTAATTTTATTAAATTTAGTGGCCGCATGCCATTACTATCGCCATATTCTTAAAGGTAACCTGAGATAGGGAAGTGGTGGATGCCATTTATCTGTGAATCGTGTAAACTCTGTTCACTGTGTTACAGTATTCTAACGGCTTGTGTGTCGTATTCATCAAGGTGGAATTTGTGGATCATCCCACCATTTGCCTAAATGAGCGTGGGAAATCTCGCACAAACCACAAACCACACTCAGGGCGTCCCGTGCAGCAGCCGGTTGTCGTTAATCGTCTTGCTGTTTCTATCAGGGTTTGATTCGCCATCCTGTCTCGCAAGCTACCGTGCTCTGGGTTACGCTGTAGTAGCAGGTGGATCTGGATCAAGGGATAAACTGCTCATAAATTTCCTCCGTTAATTAGTCTTTTGTTAAGAGCTGCATTATACAATGAAGAGCCAAAGAAAATGGTACACCTGCAGAATTGCCACGACACGACGTGGACGTGGCATGGACTCGACTAATGTCTGAAGAAGTGCTGGAGGGAATTGACTCCATGAATCCTGCAGGGTTGTCTATAAATCCGTAAGAGTACGAGGGGGTGAACATCTCTTCTGAACAGCATGTTGCAAGGCATCCCAGATGTGCTCAATAATATTAATGTCTGAGGAATTTGGTGGCCAGTGGAAGTGTTTAAGCTCAGAAGCGTGTTCCTGGAGCCACTCTGTAGCAATTATGGACGTGTGGGGTATCGCATTGTCCTGCTGGAATTGCCCAAGTTCGTCGGAAAGCGCAGTGGACATGAATGAATGCATGCAGGTTATCAAACAGGATGTGAAATCCCTGGGTTAGCAGGACAGAGCGGATGAGGTTACATTTGTGGAAAGGGGCTAAAATTAGTTACTATCGGTTGCACTCAACACATAAACTTCATTTGTTAAAAAACACAATCACACAAGCAAGAATCAAAAACTCTCAAGGTTTTAACGAAAGACCTCCTTTGATTTAATTTAGATTGGCTGAAGGCCACATCGAAAATCCAAGGCACAAGGCCTAAGCAAGGAATTGAGGTACAGGAGTTCTTTTGGAGGTTTCACTTCTCTAGAAAATTTTTTTATCTTCAATATAAATAAGCTGAAAACCTCAGCTTAAATTTTTCCCATAGAACTCGGCTGAAGGCCACGCATTAATCAAGAACAGTGTTACGGCTTAAGGCCGACACAAAGATTTTCAAAGTTTAGTCTAAATAGGCTGAAACTCGGCTGAAGGCCCCATATCAAGAAAAAAATTTAGCGGCTTAAGGCGTTGGTAGAAGAACTTTCAATTCGAAAAGGCTGAAGACGTTATCCTAAAATATTTCGTGTAAAGCTCTGATGAAGGCCACACACCATGCAGAAAACGATTTTATGGCTAAAGGCCTAAAGGGAAGAGCTTCTAAATTTCAACTAAAATAAGCTAAATTCTTTATCCTAAAACGCTTCACGTAAAACTCGACTGATGGCCACATGAGAAACCCAAACAATCTCATGGCTTAAAGCCGAGACAAAGAAATTTCCAGTTGTTAATTTAAGCTGAAAAAATGGGTTTAAGGCTACATACAAACTAGAAAATATTTCTTATGGCTTAAGGCCTAGACAATTTTTTTTAACCTTTCATTTGAAAAGACTGAAAACTCGGTTGAAGGCCACACACCAACCTGAAACAAATTTACAGCTTAAGGTCTAGACACAAGGAATTTTCAATTTTAATTTTGAAAGGCTGAAACTCAGCTGAAGGCCACATACCAAACAAGAAACAGTTTTTTTATTTTTTTTATGGCTCAAGGCCAAAAAAGAAGCCTTGAAATTTTAATAAGCTCAATCTTGGCTGAAGGCCACTCAGAGTACTTAAGACTAACAAGGAAATCACTATGTAAAACACAAAGAGCGGCGCTCAGAAGGTTCCAACGGCTGGCCTGGGAAGGTAACATTAACGAACGTCTAGGTGAGACAGGCAGCCAGACCGACAACCGCTTAATCAGATGGCAAGCCAACCAAAAGGCAGCCGACGAACCAACAAACAAGACCAGTCCTGCTCTGCCCGACCATCAAAACGACAACAAGATGTAAATAGCACAACGTTCTGGATACTGGTATCCAATCCAGCCAAGTCCGCCCAAAACTACCAACAACACCTCAGGTGTCGAACTACACGCTGTGCTGGACAGCATCAACAAACAGCCAAAAACTACATCAATGACCAGGGCAGGTAACCAGAACGTCAACGGCCACAGGGCAGAAGATACCGCTGGTACTCTTTATTAATTAAGGAATGAATTAAATTAAGTTAAACATGACACAGGTGGGTGGCTGCAGTTCTTGCTGACTTCAATGCACACACGTTGTTAGTCGTGGGAATCTCCCAGAAAGTGACAACCAGGATCAAACGAAGAGATGTTATAGCAGTTGAGGCTTGACAGTAGGTTAAGTGAGCACTCAACTTTTGTGTCCAGGATCGCTGGGCGAGGAACTTCGTAACCTTCGCAAGAAGCGCCTTACAACTCCAATCGCGTGTGCACGCCGCCGGCGCCTATGGCCTGACCACGCGCCACGGTGACTTCCTCGCTGCTCTGCCCCCAACCGACCGATTGCCACACACAGGACACCAGGAAAATATATCCGACACACCAAAGATAGTACAGCAGTACTAGTATCGATACACTCTGTTGCTGCCACTCACGGAGAGAAGACAGCAACGTTATGGCGGTAACCGAAGAAGAAATAAGACACCACTGCACTGCAACCAAAAAACAAGGCATGAAAGCCACGGCTCAGGGTGCTTACGTACGTGTCACCTGTCAGAGTCGTATCTGGACGTATCAGGGGCCCTATATCAATCCAACTGTACGAGGTGCATTCAAGTTCTAAGGCCTCCGATTTTTTTTCTAATTAACTACTCACCCGAAATCGATGAAACTGGCGTTACTTCTCGACGTAATCGCCCTGCAGACGTACACATTTTTTACAACGCTGACGCCATGATTCCATGGCAGCGGCGAAGGCTTCTTTAGGAGTCTGTTTTGACCACTGGAAAATCGCTGAGGCAATAGCAGCATGGCTGGTGAATGTGCGGCCACGGAGAGTGTCTTTCATTGTTGGAAAAAGCCAAAAGTCACTAGGAGCCAGGTCAGGTGAGTAGGGAGCATGAGGAATCACTTCAAAGTTGTTATCACGAAGAAACTGTTGCGTAACGTTAGCTCGATGTGCGGGTGTGTTGTATTGGCGAAACAGCACACGCGCAGCCTTTCCAGGACGTTTTTGTTACAGTGCAGGAAGGAATTTGTTCTTCAAAACATTTTCGTAGGATGCACCTGTTACCGTAGTGCCCTTTGGAACGCAATGGGTAAGGATTACGCCCTCGCTGTCCCAGAACATGGACACCATCATTTTTTCAGCACTGGCGGTTACCCGAAATTTTTTTGGTGGCCGTGAATCTGTGTGCTTCCATTGAGCTGACTGGCGCTTTGTTTCTGGATTGAAAAATGGCATACACGTCTCATCCATTGTCACAACCGACGAAAAGAAAGTCCCATTCATGCTGTCGTTGCGCGTCAACATTGCTCGGCAACATGCAACACGGGCAGCCGTGTGATCGTCCGTCAGCATTCGTGGCACCCACCTGGATGACACTTCTTCGCATTTTCAGGTCGTCATGCAGGATTGTGTGCACAGAACCCACAGAAATGCCAACTCTGGAGGCGATCTGTTCAAAAGTCATTCGGCGATCCCCCAAAACAATTCTCTCCACTTTCTCGATCATGTCGTCAGACCGGCTTGTGCGAGCCCAAGGTTGTTTCGGTTTGTTGTCACATGATGTTCTGCCTTCATTAAACTGTCGCACCCACGAACGCACTTTCGACACATTCATAACTACATCACCACATGTCTCCTTCAACTGTCCATGAATTTCAATTGGTTTCACACCACGCAAATTCAGAAAACGGATGACTGCACGCTGTTCAAGTAAGGAAAACGTCGCCATTTTAAGTATTTAAAACAGTTCTCATTCTCGCCGCTGGCGGTAAAATTCCATCTGCCGTACGGTGCTGCCATCTCTGGGACGTATTGACAATGAACGTGGCCTCATTTTAAAACAATGCGCATGTTTCTATCTCTTTCCACTCCGGCGAAAAAAAAAAATCGGAGGCCTTAGAACTTGAATGCACCTCGTACATGCCCCACGCCATTACCGAACCTCCACCAACTTAAAGAGTCCCATGCACACATACAGGGTCTTTGGATTAATAAGGTTGTCTACATACCCGTACACATACATCCGCTCGATACATTTTGAAATGAGAGTGGTCCGACCAGGCAACATGTTTCCAGTCATCAACAGTCCAATGGCGGTGTTGGTGGGCCCAGGCAACGCGTAAAGCATTGTGTCGTGCAGTCGTTAAGGGTGCACCACTGGGCCTTCGGCTCCAAAAGCCCATATCAATGATTTCGCTGGATCGTTTGCACACTGACACTTGTTGATGCCCCAGCGTTGTCATCTGCAGCAATTTGCGTAAGGGTTGCACTTCTGTCATCTTGAACGATTCTCTTCAGTCGTCGTTGGTTCTTGCAGGATCTTTTTCCGGCGGTAGCGATGTTGGAGATTTGATGTTTTACTAGACCCTGACATTCACGGTACACTCGTGAAATGGTCGTACAGGAAAATCCCCCCTTCATCGTCACTTCGTAGATACTGTGTCCCATCGCTCGTGCGCCGACTATAACACCACGTTCAAAATAGAAACTGTATTTGAATACGAATGCCTATACCAGCTTCTTTGGCGCTTCAGTGTACTATACACAGATGTAAAGTTAAATTTTATTAGAGACACTCGATTTCGGTCTAGGATCAGGCCATCATCGTGTCCAAAACCCACCTCAGCTATGCATCTGCGTACCAGTAATAAGATGTACAATGTTCCGTCATTACTATTAACGTTATAGGTACAACATTGCGTCCATTCACCCTCACAGCCGTTAATTGTGCGATAGAGTCGTGGACTACCATAAACATGTTCATTCAACAAGGTACTGCTTAGCGGTATTGTATCAGAGAGAGTAGGTGAAAAGTCCATAAACATAAGTGCGTCAGTTTGATAAACTGTCTCTTCCTATACTGAGCACATTTCGAATGTTCCAAAGAGGGTGAGCGCGTTTTCGTTTCTAGATTTTCGTAGTGAGACCTGAGCTGGATATGACTGGTCATAGGTTAGCATGTATCTCTGAACTGCCTGTACCCGGTGGTGTTCACGACGTGGAAGCAGTATCTACAGGGCGAAAGAAATACAATAAACTGCTGTGGACGTTACTTTATTGTAGAGGCTTGTCAGTGTTATTTTACATTAGTGTCCCGCAGGTCCTGTAGGAAACACTAGTATAATATTGACTTGGTGTCATCCCTGTTCTGTGACTGCCACCCTCATCTTCTTTGGCTGTCCGAAAGGATGCGATAGTATTAGTCAACTACTAGCCTGGGCTACCGTCTCTCGACATTTATAACCTTTCTCTATGGCATAGGACTTTATAGGATACCGCCAATTAAACGTATTTTTAATTGAAGAACAGTCATTCTTCAGTGTGATGAAACCGTATTATATTTTTTAAGTTAACATTGATAATCACCGTATAAAGTGCGCGCCCACACGTGCGGGCGCCTGTGTACATGTCTACTGTGTGTGTGTGTGTGTGAAAGAGAGAGAGAGAGAGAGAGAGAGAGAGAGAGAGAGAGTGCTTAATATAATGTGAACACAAGTGGGTAGGCAGATATAGATTAATGCATTTACGAGGGTCACTCCGAAAGAAAAACACACTATTTTTTTTTAAATCCATCTTTTATTCTACATGTTTGCAAGTTTTACAGTGTAGATATATCCTTTAGGAACAATATTTTCATTCTCCACATAATTTGCATTCCTCTCAACTCCTTACGCCATCTTGGAACCAGCTGCTGTATACCCGCACGGTAAAATTCTGGACCAACCTGTTGGAGCCACTGTTTGGTAGCGTGCACAAGGGAGTCACCATCTTCAAACCTTGTTCCACGAAGAGAGTCTATCAATTTTCCAAAAAGATGATAGTCACATGGAGCCAGGTCAGGACTGTAAGGCGGGTGTTTCAGTGTTTTCCATCCGAGTTTTGTGATTGCTTCCATGGTTTTTTGACTGACATGTGGCCGTGCATTGTCGTGCAACAACAAAACATCCTGCTTTTGCCGATGTGGTTGAACACGACTCAGTCGAGCTTGAAGTTTCTTCAGTGTCGTCACATATGCATCAGAATTTATGGTGGTTCCACTTGGCATGATGTCCACAAGCAAGAGTCCTTCGGAATCGAAAAACACCGTAGCCATAACTTTTCCAGCAGAAGGTGTGGTTTTGAATTTTTTTCTTGACTGAATTTGCGTGATGCCACTCCATTGATTGTCTCTTCGTTTCTGATGAAAAACGATGGAGCCATGTTTCATCACCTGTCACAATTCTTCCAAGAAATTCATCTCCAACATTCTCGTACTGTTCCAAAAGTTCGCTGCATACTGTTTTTCTTGTTTCTTTGTGAGCCACTGTCAACATCCTGGGAACCCACCTGGCACAAACCTTTTTTAACGTCAACACTTTCAGTATTCTGCAAACACTTCCTTCCCCTATCCCAGCGTAGCGTGACAATTCGTTCACTGTGATGCGTCTGTCAGCAGTCACCAATTCGTTAACTCTCTGCACATTGTCTGGAGTGTGTGCAGTAGGAGGCCTGCCGCTGCGAGGACAATCCTCAATGTTGCCGTGCCCGCTTTCATCGCGTAACCTGCTTGCTCACCGATTAACTGTACTGCGATCGACAGCAGCATCTCTATACACCTTTTTCAACCTCTTGTGGATGTTTCCCACTGTCTCATTTTCACAGCACAGGAATGCTTTGACAGCACGTTGCTTCTGACGAACGTTAAGTGTAGCAGCCATCTTGACGACACGCTGTGACGGCGCCACTCACGGGATCAGGTTGAAGTAAGCTTGAAAACAAGCGGGAAGGATGTATCTACACACTGTAAGACTTTCACATATGCATAATGAAAACCGTATTTTTACAAAAATAGTGTGCATTTCTTTTGGAGTGACCCTCGTACATTACCCTGGGATGACAGAAGTCATGGGATAGCTGTATTCATATATACGGATGGTGGTCGTACCACGTAAAGAAAGGTATTAAAGGGCAGTGTATTGGTGGAGCTGTCATTTGTACTCAGTTGATTCATGTGAAAAGTTTTCCGAGGTGTCTATAGCCGTACGATGGGAATTAACCCACTCTGAACGCGGGTTGGTAGTTGGAGCTAGATACATAGGATATTCCATTCTGGAAATCGTTAGGGAATTCAATATCCCGGGATCGAAGAGGGTGCCGAGGACACCAAATTTTCATGCAGTGGTCGACTGCCTTAACTTAACGAAAGAGAGCAGCGGTATTTGCGTAGAGTTATTAGTGCTAACAGACAGCAACACTGCGTGAATTAACCGCAGATATCAATGTGGAACGTACAACGAACGTATCCTTTAGGACGTTGCGGCGAAATTTTGCATTAATAAGCTATGGCAGCAGACGGAGTCGCGAGTGCCTTTTTTAACAGCACGAAATCGGCTGTAGCGCTTCTCCTGGACTCGTGACCATATCGGTTGGGCTCTAGGCGACTGGAAAACCGGGGCCTGGTCAGATTAGTCCAGGTAAGAGTTGATGGTAGGGCTCGAGTGTGGCGCGGACCACACGAAGCCATGGACTCAAGTTATCAACTAGGCACTGTGTAAGCTGGTGGTAGCTGCATAATGGTGTGGGCTGCGTTTTCATGGAACAGACTGGGTCCTGGACATGTTCGGCTACTTGGAGACCATTTGCAACCATTCGTGAAGTTCATATTCCCAAACAACGATGGTATTTTTATGAACGGCAAAGCACCATGTCACTGGGGCACAGTTGTTCGTGATTGGTTTGAAGAACACATTGGACAGTTCGAGCGAATGATTTGGCCACCCAGATCGCCCGACGTGAATCACATCATACGTTTATGGGACATAAACGAGACGTCAGTTCGTGCACAAAATCCTGCACCGGCAACAGCTTCGCAAGTGTGGACGGCTATAGAGGCAAGATGGCTCAGTGTTTCTGCAGATTGTGTCACGTCGAGCTGTTGCACTATGGCGGCAAAAGGAGGTCTGACACGATATTAGGATGTATCTAATGACTTTTGTCACCTCAATGTATGTTAGTTCAAGTACGTCCATGTTGATCACTGTATAAGCCCCACCTCAGATGGAAAAAGAAGATGTATTTGATACTGGTAGTGAGATTTGAAAGTCTCTAGGGCATGCAGCCGGATTGATTGATCGTAGTACAACGGATTCTCGGAGGTGTAACTCACCTGCGTCATCAGATTAGTGCTGTTGACTGACATCCTGGACCAGTGTTTGCGATATGTCTCCTGCCGGGTCCACTGATTTGCTGGCCGCGGTGGTATGAGTAGTTCACGCTCGGGAATCGAGTGGCGGTCCTCAGATTGCGCTCCGCCTTCGCATAGTTCGGTGTTCCGTTTGTGCTACGTCCGGGGAATTAATCTCACTAGTCAGCCACCAGGCTCCCTTTTACTGCTAGTACCCGTTTAGACCGTTCTAATGGAAAGTAAGTTTCAAAGAGCGTGAGAAATGTGTTAAGGAAAGCATTACATTTGTCATCTATGTTATCGGCACTATAAATATGCCACTCTTGTTCCTTAACAAGGTTTAAAAAACTCTTTGTTGCCATTGCATTAGCTTTTCTACAAAGTTTGTAATTATATATAATATTTGTTTGGTCGTTGCGGACGTCACATGACCTCCGTTCAAGTTCGTTTTGTTGATTCTTGCACTCCGTTTTTTTATTACAGAGGCCAACCAGCTCTCTGACCGAACACGCTGAGCTACCGTGCCGGCTGAAATATTGTCTATGGATGTGCTACTGTTACCATGCACCCTGGTTGGAGAAAAATCAGCCTGGTTCAGACTATATGAATTTAGATCTTCCAACATATTTTTTCTTGCACGATCAAATATAAAAATAATATTGAAGTCACCACATATATCTAATTTTTGGTACTTCCTATAAAGTGAACTAAGAACCCTCTTTATCTTGAGCAGAGATCCTCTGAAGTCAGAGTCAGGGGCCTATAATCTACAACAATTAGTAATTTAGTTTCACTATAAGAAGGGTAAAAGAAGGGGCCAGCAAAATTACAAACTAATATCTTAAATATCAGTTTGCTGAAGAATTCTAGAACATATTCTGAATTAGAAAATAATAAATTTTCTAAAGACTGAAAACTAATGTCCACAAATGATCACGGTTTTGAAAGCATCGCTCGTGTGTAACTGAGCTTGCCCTTTTCTCACATGATATACTGCAGACTATGGAAAGAGGGTAAAAACTAGAATCCATGTTTCTAGATTTCCAAAAGGCTTTTGACACGGTACCTCACTGCAGACTGCTATGAAGGGACGAGAATATGGAACAGGTTCCCTGATACGTGAGCGGCTAGAAGACTTCTTATGTAATAGAACCCAGAAAGTTTTCCTTGACGGCGAGTGTACAAGGATAGAGTCAGGAGGACCCCGGGTAAGTGTGGTTCGGCAGTTGTGATTCTCTGTAGACATAAATGATTTGGCGGACAGCGTGGGTAGCAATCTGACGTCCTTAGCTGACGATGCCGTGGTGTACGCATAGGTGTCGAAGGTGAGAGATTGTTGAAAGATACAACATGACTTAGACAAAATTTCTAGTTGGCATGATGAATGGCAGCTGGCTCTAAATGTAGAGAAATATAAGTAAATGCAGATGAGTAGGAATAAGAAACCCATGTCGTTCGGATAAAGCATTATTCGTGTCCTGATTGACACAGTCACGTCTCGTAAATATCGAGACGTAACGTAGCAAAGCAATATGAAGTGTAACGAGCATGTGAAGATTGCAGTAGGAAAGGCGAATGGTCAACATCCGTTTATTGGGAGAGTTCTACGGAAGTGTGGTTTATCTGTAACGGAGACCGCATGTAGGGTGCTAGTGAGACCTCTTCTTGAGCACTGTTGGAGTGTTTGGGATGACATCGAAGCAATTGAGAAGGGAGCTGCTAGATTTGTTACCCATAGGTTCGAGCAACACGCATGCGTTACGGAGATGCTTCGAGAACTCAAATAGAAATCGCTGGAGGGAAGGTGACATTCTTTTCGAGTAACACTACTGAGAAACTTTAGAGAACGAGCATCTGAAGTTGAAAGCAGGATGATTCTATTTCCGCAAACGTATATTTCATGTAAGGAACACAAAGATAAGAAAAGTGTTATTAGGACTCGTACGGACGCATATAGATAGTCATTTTCCCCTCACTCTATTTGCGAGTGGCGCAGGAAAGGAAATGACTAGTTACGATACAGTGTACTCTCCGCCAGACACCATACGGTGGCTTGCGAAGTATGTATGTAAATGTAAATGAAGAGTATACAGGCACATCCTTACATGTGAACCACAAGCGAAAGACTGCCTCAGTTGGAAACGGACTCTCAAGAAAAATGACAGTTGCCTTGTTGACAGAACCACCTGGGAATTTGCGTCAAATGGTGAGGGAAAACATAGAATACCTGACTCTGAATAGCCAGGCAGACATTTAAATTCCACTCCTACCAAATGCCAGTACGAAGTCTGAAGCATTGGGACAATCCTAACGAACATCCGTTAGCGCGTGGATGAGGAGCAACAGTTTGGTTTGTAGAAATATACTTATCAAACTAAGCTGAAAAGTAGCTAACGTGCTCTTCACGTACTGTAATTGTGATAGTGGATTTGGGCAGTGTAAGTAATGCATTGGACCTCAAGACACCTCATTTGTTGTCATTGACCACTAACATCACTATCTGATGATTGTCTGCAGTTTCTACGCCTGTTTGCGTATTGTTGCCATATGCTCGATGAACAGGCACAACCATAACTGCACTCACATGCTGATCACAAAAGCATAACTTTGGCATGTTGAAATCCATCCATTGAGCGAGCTGGCGCTGTGGCTAACAGACTGGATTCGCGCTTGTCATATGTTGGGCTCAAATACTTATTCAGTAATCTAGAGTTAGACTTCCCGTTCTTCCAAAACGTTCAAACGTGTGTGAAGTCTTATGGCACTTAACTGCTAAGGTCATCAGTCCCTAAGCGTACACACTACGTAACCTAAAGTATCGTAAGGGCAAACACACACAACCATGCCCTAGAGAGGACTCGAACCTCCGCCGGGACCAGCCGCACAGTCCATGACTGTAGCGCCATAGACCGCTCGGCTAATCCCGCGCGGCTTCCCGTTCTTTCCGCGTGGAGTAGAGCGAGATGTTTCGAAAAGGTCATGGTCGATTTGCATTAACATCCTTGTCCTGTTGGAGGTTCTGATCCAGTCTACTCATCTTATCATCGATGGGATTGTAATCACTAAACTTCGGTCAAGCATAACTGAGAAAACAATGTGCCAGTCCTCTCGAGTGCTAGTCGCATGTGTCTTAAGAGTTCCTGAGTGGAGATGAGCATAGCCCTCTTGAACCTACATAATCAATATGCGCATGTTAGTTACTGGGATCCTGCACAATGCAAGCAACAATATCACAGAATCATAAGTAGCGCTCTCATTGTGCTACGATCCTGCCGCTGTCGGATTACAAAACGTGCTGACCGACGTTTGTCTCTCTTACACGAAGCATGAGACACTATTTCTCACAAACAACATTCAAATGTGATTTATGAATGAGAAAGCTCATTGCGTAATCTTGTATATATAGTTGGCGTTGCTCCTAACTACTTTCAGCGGTTGCATTTAAATGTTAATCTTTTGCATGTCCGACATGCAGTACACTGCATGCCAATTTGACATATGTGGCATGCCGCCTGATGATGCAGTTTTCATAACCAGTAGGGTATATGTAAGAGGACGTAAATGAACACTAAGTGGGAGACACGATAGTATGGGAAGACTTTGACAGAGCAATTTAAGACATAACTCGAAACAAAGCCCTGGGAGTAGAGACATTCGGTCATAACTACATAACTACATATGTAACAGCTGTCAGCATTATTCGATGCTACGCCTGTGAACCACTGAAGCAGTTATTACGTCAGGAAAGTCGCAAACAGCACAGCAGGTATAAATTCTGAAATCTGAACTGACTACGAATGTAGGAAAAAAGTTAATTGAAAGAATGTAATATCACAGAAAACGGAAGACCGCAACGAGAAGATACGAAAAGCACATACTACAAAAGGCGTGAAGGCTGAAGCATCGCATGAGACGAACAAACATTTGCGTAGTGTTCATATGTCTACAAGTGTAAAGGTAATGAATGTATTTCACACTGTGCTAAATGGCGCGCTGCTGGACACAGTCATACATTTTGCAAACGGTGGCACAACGCGCCAGTGTCCATCAGCGCAAGTGAATGTGTGTGAATGGGCGTTCATCTACACTCACTGCAGGGCAGCAAATTTCGCTAATGGCAGCACATTGTCGCGCCATGTCATTTGGGTCGCGTAATGTCAGGTGTTGGGGGGGATTCCGGCGTACTTCGTTCTAACGCGGCAGCGACCTCCGAGCTCACCAAAAAAAGTAGGTCGGGCATTTACTGCTGTCCAAATATATCCGTGTGTCTAGTGAAGGCCGCTGACTCTGCTGTGCCCACAGTAACGCACGTGTTGCTGCCTAAATTCTGCACATCGTCCTACAGACGACTGATGAATGGAGATACTTCACTTAGGACTACTGGCCCCTGTGATTATCAATCTTAAACAACAGACATTCTACCTATCTGATTCTGTTATTCATACAGTGACTTCTATAGCTCAGAGATAACTGCCGAATGATCTGCTGGTGTAGGGTAATTCGTAATGCGCTAGCTGACGAGACGTGGAGGTGAGTCAGCCCAGGAACGAATCTGCTCGGCTGATTAACCGTCTCGAGTTGGTACCGGGGGCAGTCTCAGTGTGCTGTTTCGGTCCTTTCCGTATCGTTTAGATAGATGCTGGGCTGGTTGCGAATTTCCGCCTCAGAGAACACGATACACACTCGATTAAAACACTGTGACACACAGAACAAAGTTTACACGATTCACAGACAGATGCCGTTCATGACGTTCGTCCATTAGGTTACCGTCACTACTGACGCACCAGGAAGGGACAACAAGTAAATTAATAGAATAACATTTTCCAAATCGTCAGAAAGCGGACCCCGTACTAGATGGGAGACACGATACGTAAAAGAAGAAAAAGAGGGCAGAGATATTGAAACGTCCCCTTTGAACATTTATACAAGACGTTGCTTAAACTGACACACAATATGATAGACCACACAATATTTTTTATCGCAACGGAATCTGACTTTCAAAAATCTCTACAAAAGAATGGCCCTGACTAACATTAACCTACACCTTTCACAAATCACTTACCTCACAAAAATCTTCGTTACTCGAACTACTGCAATACAGCGAGCGCCACTACTGCCAGCTAAATAAAAGATTCAAACTACGGAAGGCACTAACTACTGACAGGGATAGTTAGCAAATGAAAGATTTTAATAGAGAACAAACAATGTATTTACCTTAATAGTCATAATATATATAGCAGTTCTTGACATCCAGTCTTACAAATTTCAAAACTCCGCCATCTCTCTCCCCACATCCACCACTGCTGGCGGCTCACCTCCAACTGCGCAACGTTACGCGCTGTTCACATCCAGCTGCCCAACACTACAATGGCAGACAACAATGCAAACTAGCCACAGACTGCACAGAGCACAGCCAGTGATTTTCATACCGAGCGCTACGTAACGTTGCCGATAAGAAAACATAAACAGCCTACTTACAATATTTAGTGAAAGAGTTATGATTTGGCAGCAAAGATAGGGTATCTGTGCACTAAGTAAGCGAAACCTACAACGCTAAGCGCTGCCTTTGGCGACTGCACATAGCTTTTAACGCTTATAACGATTAGAAGTAGGTTTATGTAACTGAGTATGTGTAATTTACGGTGTGTGCATTCTGTCCTTGATCTACGACAGAAAATTTAGAGTTTTGTAATGTATATATGAAAAAAGCAAAAGAATATGCTGAAATGGTAAAGTATTATAACATGAATATGTTTATGTAAAGAAAAGGTTTGCTAAAAGCTGGTTCATGCTTAGGGCAATTGTATTTGTAACACGTAAAAGCTATAGGGAAGTCCCTCCGCAACGGAAGTGGCATAGCGCGATGTAAAAGGTGGTTTTGGCGGTCGAACTGAGCGGCTCCTTTGTGTGGACCGTGTGCAGCATGTGGCTAGCCTTAGCACGGTACATTACGACGGTGCTAAGAGAGACAATTGGAAGCTGCATTAGAAAGGATTTGCCTCGGATGTGGATCTGGCTATTATTTGGCATTCACGGCATAATGCAATGGCTCTAATGTGTAGAAAATCCAACGCCAAGAAGAAATTTTATAGAGCACTCGTACATCAAGGGCCGGCCGGTGTGGCCGAGTGGTTCTATGCGCTTCAGTCTGGAACAGCGCGACCGCCTCGGGCATGGATGTGTGTGATGTCCTTAGGTTAGTTAGGTTTAAGTAGTTCTAAGTTCTAGGGGACTGATGACCTCAAATGTTAAGTCCCATAGTGCTCAGAGCCATTTGAACCATATCGTACATCAAGGGCCGTGAAAACAATTAGCCGCCATGTCGCCTGCCACCAATCTTCGCCACTGCTTCACAAACTTTATACATTCAGTTAAGTAATGTATATGGGCATGGACTACTTAATTTGTGTGTCGTTTCAATAATAACCATATAAAAACCTAAATTCGGGTCCGGAACCTTATTTACAATCCTGGTCACGAACCTACGCAGGGTCCTCACGTAAGTGCTACTAAAACCGAGTATCCCGATTTAAACGAACAATTCTTGCATTCATGTTTTTTTTTGTCTAGAGTAAAAGGAGTAGTAAAAGTTAAAGCTAAAAGCTGAAAAGTGAAGTTGGATAGGCTATTGTTAAAGTATCCTTAGTTTATCATAAAATATAGTTTTGCAGTATTACAGTACAAGATTGTGTAAGTATTATTGTCTATAATACCTGCTTCACAGGTGATGAAAAGGGAAATACATACAGATCTTTAATGAACAGATTTACGATAGTAATGTTAGAAGTGAAGTTATGCTCATTGTCAAAAATAGTTTGGTTTTGGTTTCTATCATGAATGGTTCCTTTTTTTGAACTTAATTAAGCCCAGTGTTGTATTTTAATGTCTTGCAAAGTAATTTATTAACTACTACAAGTGAAGTGAATGATTAACTGTTATTGAATTGGTCTTTACTACTGTAATAATCAAAGAGCATGGACTAGGGAAACTTTACTACACTCCTGGAAACTGAAATAAGAACACCGTGAATTCATTGTCCCAGGAAGGGGAAACTTTATTGACACATTCCTGGGGTCAGATACATCACATGATCACACTGACAGAACCACAGGCACATAGACACAGGCAACAGAGCATGCACAATGTCGGCACTAGTACAGTGTATATCCACCTTTCGCAGCAATGCAGGCTGCTATTCTCCCATGGAGACGATCGTAGAGATGCTGGATGTAGTCCTGTGGAACGGCTTGCCATGCCATTTCCACCTGGCGCCTCAGTTGGACCAGCGTTCGTGCTGGACGTGCAGACCGCGTGAGACGACGCTTCATCCAGTCCCAAACATGCTCAATGGGGGACAGATCCGGAGATCTTGCTGGCCAGGGTAGTTGACTTACACCTTCTAGAGCACGTTGGGTGGCACGGGATACATGCGGACGTGCATTGTCCTGTTGGAACAGCAAGTTCCCTTGCCGGTCTAGGAATGGTAGAACGATGGGTTCGATGACGGTTTGGATGTACCGTGCACTATTCAGTGTCCCCTCGACGATCACCAGTGGTGTACGGCCAGTGTAGGAGATCGCTCCCCACACCATGATGCCGGGTGTTGGCCCTGTGTGCCTCGGTCGTATGCAGTCCTGATTGTGGCGCTCACCTGCACGGCGCCAAACACGCATACGACCATCATTGGCACCAAGGCAGAAGCGACTCTCATCGCTGAAGACGACACGTCTCCATTCGTCCCTCCATTCACGCCTGTCGCGACACCATTGGAGGCGGGCTGCACGATGTTGGGGCGTGAGCGGAAGACGGCCTAACGGTGTGCGGGACCGTAGCCCAGCTTCATGGAGACGGTTGCGAATGGTCCTCGCCGATACCCCAGGAGCAACAGTGTCCCTAATTTGCTGGGAAGTGGCGGTGCGGTCCCCTACGGCACTGCGTAGGATCCTACGGTCTTGGCGTGCATCCGTGCGTCGCTGCGGTCCGGTCCCAGGTCGACGGGCACGTGCACCTTCCGCCGACCACTGGCGACAACATCGATGTACTGTGGAGACCTCACGCCCCACGTGTTGAGCAATTCGGCGGTACGTCCACCCGGCCTCCCGCATGCCCACTATACGCCCTCGCTCAAAGTCCGTCAACTGCACATACGGTTCACGTCCACGCTGTCGCGGCATGCTACCAGTGTTAAAGACTGCGATGGAGCTCCGTATGCCACGGCAAACTGGCTGACACTGACGGCGGCGGTGCACAAATGCTGCGCAGCTAGCGCCATTCGACGGCCAACACCGCGGTTCCTGGTGTGTCCGCTGTGCCGTGCGTGTGATCATTGCTTGTACAGCCCTCTCGCAGTGTCCGGAGCAAGTATGGTGGGTCTGACACACCGGTGTCAATGTGTTCTTTTTTCCATTTCCAGGAGTGTAGTTTATCGGTCCCGATCATATTCTCCACCTACTGGGAAAAAATTGAACTATTACTGTTGCTAAGGAAAACTGATATTTGTAGAAGAGCTTTAACAGTGTATTTATGATATTATTCATCTTTGTTTGTGTTTTTCATGTCAGTCAAGATAGCAGTTCCTCGTGTCCAAATTTAGTTCTGCTTTTCATGCAATAACATTTCAGTATTTAAGTAATGCTCTTGAGTGTAGCTGTCATTAGTATGAGCTTGGTGCAAATCTACGCCTCATAATTTACTGGTCTGAGTGTTATTGGTAACTGCTGCTATACACAGTCAATTTGTATCCTGTTTGCTATTTAAAGGGAAATCTCAACAAAAATAACTTCAATAACCTATATCCAATTTTCTAAAATATATATTTCCAAATTAATGTGCCTAATTGGTCTGGCGACCGCTCATTTTTTTCATTCAGTTATGATTTTACCACTCTCGTTGACTCCCAAAATTAAAGCCCGTTTGGTTTTTCTGTTATTTCTTCAAATTCGAAATTCTAGTGCGATACCCTTGTCCAATACACACCGCGATCAGACTTCGAAATCCTCTCACGGGGTAACATTAGCGTGTTTCACGGAACGTTAGAGTGTTATACGTGCCTTTCCCGTAACAGGACTGTGGGTTCGGTTGTTAGGGTAGGCCGGCGGCGGTGACCGAGCGGTTCTAGACGCTTCAGTCCGGAATCGCGCGCCTCCTACTGTCGCAGGTTCGAATCCTGCCTCGGGCATGGATGTGTGTGATGTCCTTAGATTAATTAGGTTTAAGTAGTTCTAAGTTCTAGGGAACTGATGACCACAGATGTTAAGTCCCATAGTGCTCAGAGCCATTTGAAGCATTTGAATTTTTGTTAGGGAAGTGTGATATACGTTAGTGTTATAAGCTGAGAATACCACGTTAGAGATACGTTGGTTGCAAGTCTAACAGGAGGGGCCAAAACCGTCCTCGGCTTATAACTGCAACAACTCTTGCCTATTTCACGCAGACCTCTTAATTTAGCGGCGATTTGAACAATTTATTATCTCCAAGAGATCTCCTACAACATTTGCTTGGCCTCCCAGCATTTTTCTTAAAATTTTTCGTCCCGATATATTTGTTAAAAACTTATTTTGTTTAAATAGTTACGCAAACAGTTTTGTGTTTCTAATGGCCCCTTGAGTTCCCATTTTCATTTAATTTCTGTCAAGAATAATCCTTCTACACTTCATAGGCTGAGACAACAATTTCTAAACGTCATTGCGTGTGTGACAATAAGGGTCCTAAGAGACGCAGGGCAGGATGAGCACCAAACCCAGCCTCATGGCGTTGCCATCCCACCTCATGGCGTTTGACTATTATACGTGCAAACGAAAGTGGCTAGTAGACGACAATGAAACAAGTAATAAACATGATAAACGTAGATCCTGGAACCAATGCTTTTCCTAATACGACATGTTACGTCGGAGTACATGAACACCTTGTTGTAGAGTCCCCGAGATTCCAAACTACATTTATGGACTTGAAGACCAATACATTAAAACAACAGTTTTACACGGCCACCGTTCATGTGACGGGTGGCTTAAGCATGTCTCCTCATCGATGCCGCTAGGCGTTCAGAACTGCCAAGCGCGTTTCGAGAGCATCGACGTTCAGTCGTTACACTGACAAGAATATCTAGATAGGAGAAATAAAACATAGGTAATACAGCAACACAATCGTTGTACACGCAGTGATGAAATTACGGCAATACTGCTGGAACTGATAAGATTAAATCACTTAAAAATTATTTTGATGAAACATCAATAATGTCAAAAAGTTAAAGAATTAACTTAAAAACAACGATGGCTAAGACTATTAGGAAATTATTAGAAGTTATTTAAAACTCCGATGGGAAATGTAAAAGAATCATATTAACAGAGGACAAAAAATGCTCGAGTAGTGCAAAATAATAATTAGACGTAAAAAGTACAAATACGTAAACAGGTAAGCTGGCAAAGGGAACCGAACTGCAAGGGCTAGCATAAGTGGCATCCAAACTTCGCGAGGCCGTACTATTTGCATGACCCAATGTTAATTTTACTATGTGAGTAATTCGTTGCCTCGTTTTTTGGATTAGACACCCAACATGTTAGATATTATTAATTTGCTCCTAATCCACATTGTTTGCAAAATAACAGTTTACTAGATGGACATCCACAGCTAAATTTTTGCATGTTGAAAAAAACCGCTGCAGCTGTTCTATATCCTTTATTAAAGGCGCGACCGGTTCCGTAATTTTAAATTACATCGTAGGGTGGTAATCTGAGTGAAAAGAAGGAGGAGACGGTAAACGGTTTTACGGAAAGACCAGAGGAAAGCTACAAGGCCAAACAGGAAGGTCATTTGGAGTTAGGTTTAAGGAACATATTTCTGGTTCGCGTTCCAGTTCTCACTTCTGTTAGCATTTATCCGAAACGGTCGCTCAATTTTTCGTACTACATTTGGTATCACAATTTTGCACACGGAATGCAAGGATATCGTTCTCAATATTTTGAAGATCTGGAGATATTTGGTGTGGTAAGAAAATCTTCAAACCAAACACTAAATTCTCAAACTGAGTTAAGACATAAGCGATTTTGGCCTATTTTGGTTACTTAAATGAAAAGCCTGGTTCATCTGCCCTCCTATCCTTACCTCCTCTTCCTTGATGAATTTACTTGGTCTATTCCCCATTTTTTAAATCCTTTTTTTGATTTTATAATATTTGTAAATTTTTTAAAGTTATTTTTATAATTTTTAGAGTCTTTAATTGTAAATTTTATATTTATAAATGGCTGATAACAGGTTCCAGATGTGTCTATCCTTATACGTTGTTCACTTGAGAGTTTCTATTTTCATTATTACGTTTATTTTTGAACGGCCAGTTCCGAACAAATTTCCTTAAAGTTTACCGGAGGTTACTGACGCTTCCGCGCAAGCATCGCTTCCCTCGAGCCCTATGTTTTGATAATAAATTCGTGTATGGCAGTCGCAGCGTTCCATCCTGGTACTGTTTACTCTATACACTGCCCCCTCCCCCTCCCTAACTTTCGTTTCGCCCCATTTGTTCACACGTTCCAGTTTCATGCCGCATTTTTTTAGTCCATGATTATCGCTTCTTGCGAAATTTCAAAAATATTGAAAGAAATGTTTGGGAGCGTACTATAAAAGTGGCCTGATCACATAATGTAAGTATTCGGTTTCCAGACACCATTTATCTGTTTCACATGGTGTTTGCCTAAAACTGTTTACGGACTCTTTTTTCTTTTTATTCAGATTTGCGCCTTATGATGCAATTTAAAGTTACAAAACCGATCGTGCCTTTAATAATCGTTTTACAACAGCTGTAGCGGTTCTTATTCGACGCACATTGTGTGGGCTTGTAGACTTTTAAATGCGGTTTCTAGAGGTTTTCATCAGGAGCTTTTAGGGAAAGTACGGAAATCATAAAACTAGATGACCATACACAGATTTGCGTCACAGTCCTCCGACGGTGACTCCAATGCTTTATCATTGTATATATTTCTAACACTATCTGTCTGTGTGCGTTCTGCAATGTGTGATAACTGAAGAAAATTTCACAATCCAAGATTGCTAATAAGCATTTTATTTGATGACCGGTTTCGACAGAACTACGCCGTCATCATTGGATCTTATGTTGTAGAAATTTTAAAGCGTAAGATCGGATGACGAGAGGCTAGTTCTGCCGGAGCCGTCATGTATCATTTCTCCATGTCATATGCTGATGTATATGGATAGTTTGATAGTTTGTAGTAAACTAGTTTCACCCAAACAAGTGAATATTTACCAAGATTTCTATACTCACTACGTGAGACAAGATACCACTATTGAGTAAAGCAACAGGAAAACAATGACCGTGATTTCTGAAAAGAATCAGCATACTGCATATCTACATCTACATGGTTACTCTGCAATTCACACTTAAGTGCCTGGCAGAGGGTTCATCGAACCATTTTCATACTACCATGTGGGATTAGCCAAGCGGTCTAGGGCGCTGCAGTTATGGACTGTGCGGCTGGTCCCGGTGGAGGTTCGAGTCCTCCCTTGGGCATGGGTGTGTGTGTTTGTCCTTAGGATGATTTCGGTTAAGTAGTGTGTAAGCTTACGGACTGATGACCGTAGCAGTGAAGTCCCATAAGATTTCACACACTTTTTTCTTAAAATTTTCGTACTATTCTCTACCATTCCACTCTCCAAAGGCACGTGGGGATAAAGGAACACCTAAACCTTTCCGTTAGAGCTCTGATATCTCTTATTTTATTATGATGATCATTTCTCCCAACGTACAGAGTATGTTTCTTTTTTCCTTTCTCGGCTCTTCAGCCGAGTGACGTGACAACTAAAACAAGAATAAAATGTTACATATAAGGCGATAAAAAAGGGGAAGATAAAGCAGAGTAAGGGGAGAAAGTGGAGGTAAAAATACACTGACATGGAGACGTTCATGGGGGGACAATTAAAAAGGTCACCAGAAAGTTAAAAAACACAGTTGGCGAATCATAAAACACAAAGAAAACGCTGAATGCACATGAACAGGTTAAAAGTCGGCCACAGTATTAAAAACACTCGAGAACAACACACTTAAAATCCACTTGGAGCCCACACAATGATGAATAAAACTGCCAGGTGGGACCTGCCGAGGGCGGGGTCGGAGGGAGAGGCAGGAGACTGGTGGGGCAGGAGATGAAGAGGGAAGACAAGGCAGGATGGAGTGCAGAGACACTGAAGGGGAGCACAGAAGAAGGAGTAGGAGTAGGAGGGGAAAGCCGCTCAGGAGAAGGGAGTGGGAGTGGGAGGAGAGGGAGCCCTGAGGAGGAGGCGGTAGGAAGATGGGGTTAGAGTTGGTAGGAAGGGTAGATGTCAGGGCGAATGGATTGTCTTGCGTCTGCCTGTGTTTATATACTGCCCTCCATACGTTTGGAAACACCATGTTGCGTATTACAACGGAACATGATGGAAGTGACCTATGTGAGTTATTGTTTAGAATACGGAAAAGCAAGCTCAAATAACGGTTAATAATGACACGTACTGTATTGTACACTTAATTGTTGTACATATACATACATATTGGAACATACCAGTATTGCTCCGTTGTATGTAAACCGACGTTACCCTGTCCAAGCAGTTCTACTAAACACGCCAGGTGGCGCGTGTAGACCGCATTGCTATGTAGAGGTACGTTGTTTACATTTCTGTTCACTTGTAACTGCGTTTACAGAAGGGTATAACACGCCGCGAAAGTAATTGAAAATGGCCCCAAAGTGCCAGATTCCTTATGAATCACGGGTAATGATAATCACTTTGCACCAAGAAGGCAATAGTGTCCGACAAATAGCAAAGAAACAGATGATTCCCATCAGCAGAGTTGTCAAAATCAGACACCGACACCACGAAACAGGCTCCTACGTAGATCGTCCTCGCTCAGGAGCTCCTAGGAAAATATCAGAACGCCAGGAAAAGTATTTGGTAGTGACCAGTAAACGTAACAGATTAAAAAGTGTCCGTGAATTGACTGCTGAACTAAACGCAACGCGGGATACACCGGTGAGTGAGTCAACAGTGAGACGATGCCTGGCAGACAACAACCTCCGAGGTTATGTAGCAACAAGGAAACCACTGTTACGCCCTGCTAACAAGAAGAAAAGGCTTCAGTGGGCTAAGACAGCAGGGGATTGGGAAAGAGTCTTATTCACTGATGAATCCAAGTTCGAAAGATTTGGAAGTAAACGCCATCAATTTGTACGCCGTTTACCCCATGAACGCATGAATCCTCAGTGAGCAATTCCAACTGTATAGCATGGAAGGGGTTCTGTGATGGTATGGGGATACTTTGGAGGGAATAAAGTCAGAGATTTGGTGAAAACAGATGGAAAACTGAACCAAAAGGATTATCATGCCATTCTCCAGCGACATGCTAAGACATCTGGTTTGCGTCTGACTGGGAAAGTGTTTGTCTTGCAGCAAGACAACGAGACGAAACATAAGTCTCGCTTGTGTCAGAAATACGTGAAGGCTCTACAGGTTCGTAAAATATTGAAAAACATGGAATGGCCGCTCCAACAACCTGGGTGTAACAGAATCGAGCTGCTTTAGGATGAATTGGTCATGAGGATACGAAAACGGAAAATCATAAGTGAGCCACAATTGTGAGAGGTCCTGCAGCAGGAATGGAGATTAATTCCAGCTGAAACCTTGGCAAAACTGACGCAGCGCGTGCCTAGAGTGTGCAAGGCAGTGATGAAAGCAAAGGGTGGCTATTTATAGGAAACGAAAATTTAATTGTTGCATCTTCCTGTTAATTATTTGAGCCTAATAAAGATTTGGAAAACAACAAAATGCATTTTTATACTGTATTTCCTTTTCATTGTCTATAATTACTAGGTGTTTCAAACTTTCGGAGGGTAGTGTATGTTTTATCTTTACTTGTTGTTTAATTTTTGTTCCCTTGTTTTGTAATTGTACTCGGGTAAAAGTGATATGTCAGTGATGTTGTACTGGACGAAGATACTCTCATTAGTGCTACAGTGGATCCTCTAACTTCGCTCCTGGAGAAGACTGAGAGGTCATTGTAACGCATGAGATATTAGTTCACTTTAATACAACAAAGACAAAAAGGATTACTTAACAACCTAAATAAAATGTTCAAACCTACCTACGTTCTGTATTTTAATTTAAAAAACCTACCTGTTACCAAATGTTCGTCTAAAATTGTGAGCCATATGTTTGTGACTATTACAGCGCCATCTATCACAAAGAGAAAAAAGTGGTCCAACTAAAACTTCCATATTTCTTTACGTACTACACGAATATGTAATAAAACTGTGGGTTCCTATTTTAAAAAACGCAGTTTATATCCGTTTGACCTATGACAGCACAATCTAGCGGGCCAAGCATAGCGCCATCTCGTTTCCCGCTTCAAGCTAGACGAGTTTCGTTCTTTGTAGTTCTTTCGTTTGATGCTTATTTCGTGAGATATTTGGCCCGGTCACTATCAATGGACCACCCTACTCAAACAAAATTTGACTTCATTCGCGTGTGGCAGCAAAACAAATTGAGAAGATCAATGGAAGCACTAAGATAACACGAGTTCCGCCAGTGCCAACAAGCAAAAACTGCAGAAAACCTCAAAATGTGATCTGGTATCCTCGAGGGTGTACAACACTTCCCTTGCGTTGGTAAGACCAGTGCCAGCCTCCATTTGTATTAGCGTGTCCACAGCGATATCGCCGTTGGAGATATGCAAGAGTGTCACATCTCGCGGTTGTGGATGGAAATCCACTAATATGCTTCTTTCACATGATGTCCCTTTTGGAAGCGCTGGTCGTAGGCTCGTCAAATCGGGATGCGGAGGTATAGCTGCAATGATGAATTTTGAAGGGCATCCTCAACTAATCACTTTCACATAAAAGAGGGAACAACTATTTAGAAAGGGATGCCATAATTATCGAATTACACTGTGGTGTTGTCACATAAGCTGCACGTCACACTTCATTCGTTACAAATTAATATCCCACTCTTCAACTGTTGGGAGACCTCACCATAACGGACCGTGCAAATATATACACTAAGATCGACTATACTTAACGATAGCCAATTCTGCTCTGTTAATCACTGACGTTACCGATACCGATTGTACCTGTAATTCATGAAATTCAACAATTACAGTAATGAGCAGGAGGTACAACCGACACGCTTCTGCTCGTGATGGCGTCCTCTTCATGACTAACTTGCCAGCTGTGACCTTAAAGCTGTGACTCGAGGCAAAGATGCGCTGCCTTGCCTTTCTGATATTAGTGCCCCAGAAATTTTATTTTACAAATATAACTGCTTAGATCTGCCAGTAGTGTTCTCTTGCGTGGCTGTCGACAAGCCAGGTCGCCCAGGTACCACGCTGGAAGTGCCATGTCGTCCTATGCTATCTTCCCTCCTTCTCTTATAGTAAGCTGGCACCGTATCGCACAACATTATGAAATAATATGTACCGATTATTTGATATAAAAATGGCTCTGAGCACTATGGGACTTAACTTCTGAGGTCATCAGTTCCCTAGAACTTAGAACTAATTAAACCTAACTAACCTAAGGACATCACACACATCCATGCCCGAGGCAGGATTCGAACCTGCGACCGTAGCGGTCGCGCAGTTCCAGGCTGTAGCGCCTAGAACCGCTCGGCCACTCTGGCCGGCTATTTGATATAACTGAAGCAGGCAAGTAGAGAATGGTATGTCCATCGACAGAAAAAACTGTTCCAGGTTTACTCATTTTTTCCGGCAGGGGAACCATTATCTTAATCTATCGATAAGCGGATGCTCTTTAATAAGACACATACCTGCGAAATACTGGCAGTCGATTGACAAATGGACGTAGCCAGCGGCGATGTGGGCCGGTCGGCTTCTGACTCCTTCGCCCTGCCCTCCCTAAAAAATTATCTTCACAAACCGAGCTTTAACACTGGACTCGCATTCGGAAGGACGACGGTTCAATCCCGCGTCCGGCCATCCTGATTTAGGTTTTCCGTGATTTCCCTAAATCACTCCAGGCAAATGCCGGGATGGTTCCTATGAAAGGGCACGGCCGACTTCCTTCCCTAATCCGATGAGACCGATGACCACGCTGTCTGGTCTCCTTCCCCAAACCAACCAACCAACCAACCAACCGAGCTTTAAGCTGACTCGCCCCACAGCCAGGCATATAAATTCAGTATCATCTTAAAGGAAGACGAAACATACAATGCATACTGGCTAGAAGCAAGTGTAACCAGAAACACTTATTCTAAATATAACAATTATTCGGATCCTACACCCCTAGCTCCAAACCTGGATATGCCTTGTACGGACAATTAAGAGCATTTATAATAACTATATACACTAAATATGTCCATATCATAATAATTAATGTTATTAATATTAAACCGACCCGTGGGCATAGGATGCTCACAATTGTAATAGTGTCTGCTAAATCAGATTATCATTTTGAGGTATCTGCAAATTATACGTAAGAAAAGGTAAGAAATAACCAAAACAATTTTACTCAAAAAAGAACATCGTCCATAGGCTACGATGTCATTAGATACGGATCACAAGCTCTGATCGTAGTAAGAAAATCAGTGATAAGTTGCAATATCTTTTCGAAAGCATCCACGTCGGCATGTTCTCTATGCCATATAGACCAAAATATGACTCCCCATATTGTGTTTCGAACCACCACTCGCCGACTGCGAGACTAGTGTGTTAACCACTGCGACTCCTCACTCGGTGAAAATTAGGAAGTTCACCCGATTGATCGCATCTTCTCACGTCCAACATGATTTAGAACTTTTCTTACTTGTTTATTTACTGAAGTATGTGCAAAGATATTAATATTTATTCAGGCCGGTTAGTAACACTGTTTCTAGTTCTCAAAACATAAAAGCGTTATTTTAATTTCGATCGTTTTAGTTGTCAGAGTACAGCAAAAATACGGCTCGAAATATACGCTTGAAGTAAGAAGGTCTTCCTTCCTTTACCTCGACCTTGCTAGACAAATTTTTGCAATTAACTCGCTATCATCGCATGTCAGCCCCTACGAAGGTAAGAAATAAAAGCTCCACTAATCTTAATAGTGCTGAAACAATGAAAGAACCGACCATAGGTCCTGTGTAAGACAGCGTTTTATATCTAATTGCTTGAAGGCTTTTGAACATCTTTCATTCTAGACGAAAACTCGCCAGCACTGCCACGTGTAATTACTCCTTCACCTGGCTACAGCTTTCATGAATGGTGCGTTCTTCACTTCCTACCGTCAGGACTCCTCGAGCGATTGATAATGTGTCTGAAATCGATAGTTAATTGCTTGCAGTAGCTAAATTTGCATCGCGCGCTGAATATTACGAGTTAGTCACGACGAATAAAATACGCGATATTCCCAAATTTTCCATATCAACTCGTTTCTCCGTGACAGTAATGTCGAATGAACAATGTCATTATAACTGACAGATGTAGCTCGCTCACGAAACATATTTTTGGCCGTGTTTATGGCAGATAATCCATAATAACGGTGGATAACAGAATGTTTTCTACGCAGATAAACGAATTCACAGTGCAAATAATTTCATGGTTGCAGTTGACATCAAATGCAATGGTAAATTGAGACGCTATGCAACGAAATAAACGAAGAAACAGACTCAGGAGCTTCGTGTTAATTTTTTATGTTTGAGAATATCTTTCGAGATAAATTACGAAAATGATAAAAACAATTGAATGATTAGCTGCACATTGTTTAGAAAGACAAGAGCAAGAAGCAGTTAGTGCTTTTCTGATACTGGAATGTGCTTTTGAGATGACGGTATAGACATTCACCTGTGTAGGCTAAACCCCATTGTATGGAAAGGAAGGAGTATGAATCTTTCACTCTGCAGCAGAGCTTGCGTTGTTTTGAAACTTCCTGGCAAATTAAAATTTATCCTAGACCTGGACTCGAATCGCATGCTGAATAATTATATTCCAGCTGGCGGTTGTGACGAGTGAGAAGTTTAAAATGACAGCAACTGCAGTTTACATCATGTAGCACAGAAATAAATAAATAAAAATTACGTCGTTGTCTTAAAACCGGCTATACATTATGGATGAAAGGTTACTTACAGAATTAAGTAGCAGTTCCAGCTGTCAAATGTGACAGCAGAAATGAAAGAAGAAGACTGAAGTCTTAATGTTATCCGAAAGGCAAACTGAGAACCTGAACGTCGAGCCTAACCGTCTCAAAATGCTACAAATTGTGACCGAAAAATAGTGCATACAAACGAGGTAATGCTAACAAAGGAATGTTTGGAATATGTGGTATGTACACGAAACTTACAGTTCAATTATTACACTTCGTTACTGAATCTTATAAAACCACATGCAGCGTGCTTGTAAGTCTGCTACGTTGCACCCTAGATAACATCCGCCACATCTCATCAAATATAGTAATTAATAAATATACAGTGCTGCAGTCAACAAAAAATGGTTCAAATGGCTCTGAGCACTATGGGGCTCAACTTCTGAGATCATTAGTCCCCTAGAACTTAGAACTAGTTAAACCTAACTAACCTAAGGACATCACACACATCCATGCCCGAGGCAGGATTCGAACCTGCGACCGTAGCGGTCTCGCGGTTCCAGACTGCAGCGCCTAGAACCGCACGGCTACTTCGGCCGGCGCAGCAATCAGCAAACCACTTGTGTTCACACGACTGTACGTGGCGACAGTTCGGTGACTTCTGTGTTATTATCTTGAAAATGTCTTAATAGGTGGAGTGTACGTAGGAGGAGTGAACTTTCCCACCGGTTTCCTCCCACTTGACGTGTGTTAAGAGTACCGTGTGGACTGCGAGGAGTGGTTTTACAGTTTACTGATAAATTCATGTTGTTCTTGACGATTACAAAATGAAAAGGTGACACAGTTTCGAAAGATATCGGAACCCCTGTCAGGTGTTTGGCGGATTCCCCAGACAGGGTGTTTGGGACTTGCCTTCCAGGCGGATTTGTCGTCTCAGGTGCAGAGCTCTATCAGATTTTTGAAGCCGCTGGAGCACATCAAAACCTACCCACACAGTAATTTTGCTCATCTTCTTTGTTCGGTAAGTGCTCTTCAACCAAATGAACCTAGAAGAATTTAAAGGACAAATTGGAGGAGAATTTTGGCCCTATAAAAGACACAGTATATTTAATTTTCCTTTATCCATATATGTTACAGCACTTTATGTGCAATATTTGGTGGGCGTTCTATTATTCTGCCTTACTTAATGCTGGTATTTTGTTTTGGTAGAGTCACTCTGTGCAGCTTCTTGAGATGTTGACTTGTTTATCGTTGTGACAGATGTGTTACGGATCTTAACATGCTTACTTTTGGTGCTTCGACTACTACACTCGTCCGCTCATGGTTTTATTCTTATTTACCACCATCGAAAAAAGCTTCACTATTACGCAATATTTTATACTACCAACACCAAATAAGTGACAGTTTTATGCAAGGCTCAGAAACATAAAAATTCTCAAATATAATAAATGAAGTTCTGTAACTTATGTTAGTAACAGAAAATACACTGATCAGCCAGAACATTATGACCACCTACCTACTACTGATATAAACGCGTCCAGGCGACAGCAGCATCACGTGGCGAGGAATGACTGCTGGTCAGACACAAGCACGTTGCATGTAGTATCTACGAATTTGCTGTTCGTGTGTAGGATGGGGTAGGTGCGCAATGTATTTGAGTTTGACCGAGGGCAGAATGTGATGGCCCGGAGGCTCGGCACGAGCATTTCGGAAACTGCGCGACTTGTCGGGTCTTCGACATGTGCCGGAACCAAGGTGAAAGCACATGCAGGCGTCGTGGGGTTGGGCGTCGGACATCGTAAGCTGGCCAGACTGGTAAAACAGGACACGGCGGACTGTGGCTGAACTAGCATCAGACTTTAATGCTGGACAGGGTACAATTGTGTATGAACAGACAGTACACCGAAAACTCCTAACGATGGACCTCAGCTGTCGACGACCCATGCATGTGTCAATGCTAACACCACGACATGGGCAACATCGAAATGAAATGAGCACGTGGCCATCGGCACTAGACGTCAGCGCAGTGGCAGAACGTTCCATGATCTGATGTGTGAAGTCTATGAATCCTGCCTACTCGGTTCGCTACGCAAACAAACAACTTGTTTTCAAAAAGGTTCAAATGGCTCGGAGCACTATGGGACTTAACTTCTGAGGTCATCATGTAGGGAAGCAGCCTACTCACGCCGTATAAAATTCACATCAGTCTTTCCATTGTGTGCCAGCCTATTCCGCTGTAACTAGCTCTGACGTCATAAAGGTTGCGCAATACTTTAAAAATCAAGTAAATAACCTGAAACGTTTCTAGCATGTCAGCAGTAATACTAAATCAATATGTGTTGAATATCAGTTCAATAACTTTAACCATTTTCGAAATTTGGATGTTTTTCTGTAAAAATCATTGGCGCAACAGAAAATAGCTAGAAACTTAAAAATTTATATTTAGATTCCTTTTTTCGTAATAATTTAGTAGAAACAGTATTCTGGATCTCACAAATTAAAAATTTTGTTGAAATTCATGATTTTCTGGTTTTTGTCTCAGAAATTAAGGAAGCAAGATGGATTAAGTAGGCAAATAAATAAGGCTAGGATGTTTAAATTTAAGTAGAAGGGAGATCCGCTATAATCATAAAGATGTGAAAAGTTTCAACTGAATAACTATAAAACTATAGCGGTAGCGTATCGCCAAAGGGCAAGTTCAGAGCTCGTCTACTGCGTGTAGTGTAATTAAATTAATTCTCTCGCCCAAAATATTTGACTCAACCACGTCAGACTGTTATTATGATTACTTACCTGTGTGCTGATTGCACATTTAAATTGTGAGCTTCATCGGCCATCAGCAAAGGAAGCAATGATTTATTTGATAACTTAAAGTGGTGCATTACTAGCCCAGCGGCTAGTCGGGAGTCGCGTCGCGTCGGTATCATTGCTATAAACAGCCTCGGATGCCGTAATAAGTTACTCGGGATACGCGTAACCATGAAATCGTTTTCGAGTGAAGTGTTAATTCTGGGATGACTTTAATGATCTATCTTCAGTTTGCGTATGTCGTATTTTCACGTGCCGCCGCGGGACAGACATTCTACCATTATTTATCGTGGCGTTTGATGAACATTATCATCATATTATGGCGAGCATTCACTTAAATATTTGGTTTGAACAGTTATAGTTGCATCAGCGCATTAGACTCTGAACTGCTCTGGTGGTTGGATTGTCAGGATTCTTTTTGGTCTGTGACTTTCAGAATATAGTGAACATTTTTTTTTGATTATGAATCCCAGACAATCTCCTAATTCCTCAGAGCTATAAGCTGTAGCTGTAAATGTATATCTCAGAAGAAGTGGGCACTAGGAATTCTAATTACAGGCTTCACGTTTTGTTAATCACTTTCTGGTTGCCAACATTGTAGTTAGAGAGCCAGTGTTGAGAACGTCAAAAGACTGCATAAATAATAGGAACATTTAACAACAATAAATTCCACCCGCCGCCCCACAATCAGTCCCCTAGAACTTAGAACTACTTAAACCTAACCAACCTAAGAACATCACACACATCCATGCCCGAGGCAGGATTCGAACCTGCGACCGTAGCGGTCGCGCGGTTCCAGACTGTAGCGCCTAGAACGCTCTGCCACCCCGGCCGGCACAACTCATATTAATGAGTTTCATTACAACAAGAAAATTACAATACTTAACTTTGCTAGATGTGTCGCAAGGAAAGGGCTACATTCAAAATTATCAGTCTTTGCAGTGGTTGCTGATCTCTAACTCACTCTTTCCTGAACTGCTGTCGAAGTGTCTAACGTTGACGCTGCTATCCAAGTGGCTCAGCACATAGGAGCCGCTGCTGTCGCGTTCTCGTCGTGCTGGTTAGTGTGCGACTGGATGACCTCCTCTCACAGCCTACCCTTCTCTATCGTTCCCAACTAGCGTACCGGCGCTTGACTTTGCCCTGTAACATGATGATCCCCGATACCTTCATCACCATGCCGATGAGAGGGGCCGAATCTGTCGTCTTCCAAGGGGAACAGCTCCTTGACACACGTACTGCGGGCAGAGACAAGCTGGTGGCGGCTCCATTATGCTCTGCAGAACATTCATGTGGGTGTCCATGTGTCCAGTGGAACTCACGCAAGGCACCACGACGACCATGGAGTATCGTATACTGGTTGCAGACCACGTACACCTCTTCATGACGGTCATGTTTCCCGACGAAAGTGGCCTCGTGCGCCATGTCACGAGGCCAGGAGAGTGATGGAGTGGTTCGAAGAACACGTTGACGTGTTCCAATTCATGTGGTGCCTCTTCCCCCCTCCCCCAAATTTCCAGATCTGAAACCGATCGAACACACCTCGTATGTGATTGAACGTGGTATCAAATAGTTCAAATGGCTGTGAGCACTATGGGACTTGACTTCTGAGGTCATCAGTCCTCCAGAACTTAGAACTAGTTAAACCTAACTAACCTAAGGACACCACACACATCTGTGCCCGTGGCAGGATTCGGACCTGCGACCGTAGCGGTCGCGCGGTTCCAGATTGTAGCGCCTAGAACCGCTCGGCCACCCCGGCCGGTGAACGTGGTATCAGAGCTCATCGCCCCCCTAGATAGAATTGAAGGAAATTAGGTGACTTGTGTGTCCAGATGTGCTCTCAGTTCCCTCCAGCGGCTTAATGAGGCCTCATCGATTCCTAGCCACGAAGCGTCGCCGCTGTTATCCGTGCCAGAGGTGCACATACCGGTTGTTAGGTGGTGGTCATAATCTTCTGACTGATCATTTCAAGTGAATAATGTCTTGCGAAATCGGAAATTCTCTGCACCTCTTCTTTGTAAACAATGAAATTAAGAACTACTACAGTATCCTAAAGGTGATTCAGTAACACCAGGACTGCCAGCAGTCTGTTGTGAACGGTATCCGGAATCTGTCAATGGACAAAGTTTCGCAG